>NC_084635.1:14639986-14764986 GCF_033978795.1 Nerophis ophidion
TGCCGTGGGAAATTATGTAACTTCACCTAATTTATGCCAAAAATATTTTTTGCAAATCAATAATTATAATCTGCCAATAATGTGCCGTTGCTTAGTGTCTGTGCCCTGTAAAACTCGGCAGGGTAACCACGTAATACTCCATGTCAGTAGGTGGTAGCATTGCTTTGTAAAAGTCGGAATGTGTCGGGTGAGACAAGGATGGTTTGTTGTGAACGTGGAACAAATTGAAAAACTTATTCAGGTGTTACCATTGAAGGCCTACTGAAATGAGATTTTCTTATTTAAACGGGGATAGCAGGTCCATTTTATGTGTCATACTTGATCATTTCGCGATATTGCCATATTTTTTGCTGAAAGGATTTAGTAGAGAACATCCACGATAAAGTTCGCAACTTTCGGTGCTAAGAGAAAAGCCCTGCCTCTACTGGAAGTCGCAGGCGATGACGTCACAAGTGTGTGGGCTCCTCACATATTCACATTGTTTTTAATGGGAGCCTCCAACAAAAAGTGCTATTCGGACCGAGAAAACGACGATTTCCCCATTAATTTGAGCGAGGATGAAAGATTCGTGTTTGAGGATATTGATAACGACGGACTAGAAAAAAAAAAAGAAAAAAAAATGCGATCGCATTGGGACTGTTTCCGATGTTTTTAGACACATTTACTAGGTTAATTCTGGGAAATCCCTTATTTTTCTATTGTGTTGCTAGTGTTTTAGTGAGTTTAATATTACCTGATAGTCGGAAGGGTGTCTCCACGGGTGTCTTGACGCGCAGTGTCTCAGGGGAGTCGACGGCAGCTATGGACGGCACAAGCTCAGCTTTTCTCCGGTAAGAAGCGACTTTTTAACCACAATTTTCTCACCGAAACCTGCTGGTTGACGTTCGGTAGGATCCATGTTGGCTTGACCGCGCTCTGATCCATAGGAAAGTTTCACCTCCAGGAATTTTAAACAAGGAATCACCGTGTGTTTGTGTGGCTAAAGGCTAAAGCTTCCCAACTCCATCTTTCTACTGTGACTTCTCCAATATTAAACAAATTGCAAAAATATTCAGCAACACAGATGTCCAAAAAACTGTATAATTATGCCGTTAAAGCAGACGACATTTAGCTGTGTGTGTGTGTGCAGCGCTCATACTTCCTAAAAACCCGTGACGTCTTGTGTACACGTCATCATTGCACGACGTTTCGAAGACGAAACTCCCGGGAAATTTAAAATTGTAATTTAGTAAACTAAACCGGCCGTATTGGCATGTGTTGCAATGTTAATATTTCATAATTGATATATAAACTATCAGACTGCGTGGTCGGTAGTAGTGGGTTTCAGTAGGCCTTTAAGTGGTCAATTGTACGGAATATGCACTGTACTGTGCAATGTACTAATAAAAGTCTCAATCAATCCCGATATGCAGACCACAGTGGGAGGCAGTGTGCGGTAAAAAAAGGTATGTAATGCTTAAACCCAAAATGAACGAAAGGGAAAGGAAAAGGCTTTGCAAAACGAAAGTCAAACTGAACTGACCACAAAGTAAAAGAGAAAGAATGCTGGACGACAGCAAAAACGTACGGCGTCCACAAAATACATCCGTACGTGACACGACAATCAACAATGTCAACACAAAGAAGGATAGCAAAAACTAGCCTTGCTTGCAAACACAAAGTACATTTTTTTTTACGTTTTTGCTGGTGTGTTTTTCATGACAAAATTGTGCCTTGCCTTAAAAAAGGTTGAAAAACACCGCGCTAATGCACGTTACATAATTCTAAGTTAGCTTGCTATTGTTCGGTGGGTAGACGGTGTTACTATGTGTCTCATTCACTGAATAAAGAGCTGTTTTATTTTAAGTGCTCATTTCTCCTTGCAGAGTTCAAAGAGTGTTTCTCCTTGTATGACAAGAAGCAAAAGGGAAAGATTGACGCCAGGGACCTGATCACAGTTATGCGCTGCCTGGGTACAAGCCCGACACTTGGGGAAATCGAGAGACATCTTCAAGTACACAAAATTGGTAGGTTTTGTGTATTCAACAATGTTACAAACAACTGTTTTTATCATTATGCTATCCATAACTGTCATATTGGCATGAAGGCAGTTCAGAAAGCCAACAAAAAGCATGTGGGCAGTCTTAACGGGATAAGACGTTTTTTCCGCCCGGCGCTATTGTTTGACTTGTCTTTATTCAATAGCTTGACAATATTTTGGGAGAGTTAAATGTGCTCCTTTTTGAAAAGGTGCAAGGGACATGTCCCACCCCTCACCCTAAATCACATCCATGCATAAATATGTGGAAGAAACCATTAACTTTTTATTTTGCTTAAAAAAGTGTGCGTAATGTTAGTATAGAGCAGGGGTAGGGAACCTATGGCTCTAGAGCCAGATGTGGCTCTTTTGATGACTGCACCTGGGTCTTGAATAAATCTGTGCTGACATTGCTTAACGTGATAAGTAATGAATAATTCCACTTGTAATCACAGTGTTTAAAATAACGTTCAAAATATAAAACATTCTCATGCTTTTTTATGTTCAAGAAGTTGCATTAATGGTAAGAAGTAATTTATTTATTATTGGTTAGTGTGGGGCTTGCCCTCCTGGGGGTTCTTCAGACCACCAAGAGCCTGTTTTAGGGTTAAAATATCGGTTTATTTTATTTTTCTCTCAGTTGCTTTCCTGCAATTGTCTTTTTCTCTTTCGTCCTCACTCGCGCTCTGGCTCCAGCCCTAACCCCGTCTCTCCTCCTGGCTGCTGCTTATAACATAGCGACAAGTGATTAGATAACAAGGCCCAGGTGGGCCTCCTACGCACCTGTCGCTGATTTCGAGGACGGTCCTGGCAACAACCTACTTTGCTGCAGGCGCGCAGGCCACGCCCCCTCCACAGTTAGCTTCAGAATAACAATGTTATTACATAGAATAAGAGACCTATTATACTCTGGAAATGTTGGTCTTACTTAAAAATGAACGTGTTTAGTTGTGTTCAGTGTTAAAAAAATATATTATATGGCTCTTAGGGAAATACATTTTAAAATATTTGGCTTCTTGGCTCTCTCAGCCAAAAAGGTTCCCGACCCCTGGTATAGAGTAAGGTTGCATTTTTTGCCTCCTTCCCGAGAGAATCATGTGTGTGTCTGAGGCATTAAGTAGTGGGACTATTTAGGACTAGCTTCAATGTGCTCAAAACAACTACCAGGTATCACCTCTTTTGCATTTTGTTTTTTAAACTCTGTACAGTAGATGGCAGCATTTGCTTCTTAACATACGTCACAGGCACACCACAAGTGACTTGGTGGTGCAGTACAAATGGTTCATCAATATAGTGATGTATCAGACGCACGTCTATTTTTAGAACCAGGACACACTTGCATTAAAGGAACCACCAGGAATGTTTTGTTTCATCACCCGAGCGTCTACAACTGATGTACGGAATTAAATCCAACATCTGCACCTTCCAAACCAAAAAGCGATGGTATGATGATTTATTTGTGCCGCTACAAATTTACATGGTGCTTCTTTGCTCATTTACAACACATTATAATGGGACTGTGTGTTTGTGAATGTTCCAACTCCTCGCAGTATATATATATATATATATATATATATACAGTGGGGCAAAAAAGTATTTAGTCAGCCACCGATTGAGCAAGTTCTCCCACTTAAAATGATGACAGAGGTCTGTAGTTTTCATCATAGGTACACTTCAACTGTGAGAGAAAGAATGTGAAAAAAAAAAGTACAGGAATTCACATTGTAGGAATTTTAATGAATTTATTTGTAAATTATGGTGGAAAATAAGTATTTGGTCACTTCAAACAAGGAAGATCTCTGGCTCTCACAGACCTGTAACTTCTTTAAGAAGCTCTTCTGTCCTCCACTCGTTACCTGTATTAATGGCACTTGTTTGAACTCGTTATCTGTATAAAAGACACCTGTCCACAGCCTCAAACAGTCAGACTCCAAACTTCACTATGGCCAGGACCAAAGAGCTGTCGAAGGACACCAGGAAAATAATTGTACACCTGCACCAGACTGGGTGGAGTAAATCTACAATAGGCAAGCAGCTTGGTGTGAAAAAATGAACTGTGGGAGCAATTATCAGAAAATGGAAGACATACAAGACCACTCATAATGTCCCTCGATCTGGGGCTACATGCAAGATTTCATCCCGTGGGGTCAAAATGATCATGAGAACGGTGAGCAAAAACCAGAGAACCACACAGGGGGACCTGGTGAATGACCTGCAGAGAGCTGGGACCAAAGTAACAAAGGTTACCATCAGTAACACACTACGCCGACAGGGAATCAAATCCTGCAGTGCCAGATGTGTCCCCCTGCTTAAGCCAGTGCATGTCCAGAGTACATTGATGATACAGCAGAGGATTGGGGGACTGCCATGTGGTCAGATGAAACCAAAATAGAACTTATTGGTATAAACGCAACTCGTCGTGTTTGGAGGAAGAAGAATACTGAGTTGCATCCCAAAAACACCATACCTACTGTGAAGCATGGGGGTGGAAACATCATGCTTTGGGGCTGTTTTTCTGCTGAGGGGGACAGGACGATTGATCCGTGTTAAGGAAAGAATGAATGGGGACATGTATCGTGAGATTATGAGCCAAAACCTCTTTCCATCAGTAAGAGCTTTGAAGATGAAACGTGGCTGGGTCTTCCAGCATGACAATGATCCCAAACACACCACGCGGGCAACGAAGGAGTGGCTCCGCAAGAAGCATTTAAAAGTCCTGGAGTGGCCTAGCCAGTCTCCAGACCTCAACCCCATAGAAAATCTGTGGAGGGAGTTGAAAGTCTGTGTTGCTCGCCAACAGCCCCATAACATCAATGCTTTCGAGAATATCTGCATGGAGGAATGGGCCAAAATACCAGCTACTGTGTGTGCAAACCTGGTAAAGACCTATAGTAATCGCTTGACCTCTGTTATTGCCAACATAGGTTATATTACAAAGTATTGAGTTGAATTTTTGTTATTGACCAAATACTTATTTTCCACCATAATTTACAAATAAATTCTTTAAAATTCCTACAATGTGAATTACTGGATTTTTTTTTTTCACAATCTGTCTCTCACAGTTGAAGTGTGGCTGACTAAATACTTTCTTGCCCTACTGTGTGTGTATATATATATATATATTTATATATATATATATTATATATACATAACAATATTTTATATACAAGATAGATGCATAATAAATAATATTTCAGGGCAGGGGTGTCAAACTCATTGCAATTAAGGGTCCACAGCACAATTATGGCTGCCATCAGAGGGCCACGTGTAACAGTGAATATTTATGAATACAAACACATGATATCCTTGTAACACAATTTGCAAAGTCAACTGTTTTTCTTTATGATATTTTTACGGATTAATGGATAACTTGCTTTGAAATTGTAAGTCAAAATGGCAAGGACACATTAAAGTTTTTATAATTCATAATAAAAAAAAATTGCTTGGAACAAGAAATAATATTAAATTGTAGAACATATGTAACGGAATGTGGAACATTTTTCCGTCAAAATTTAAAGAACAGATACATTTAGCCAGAAAGTGCTTTTTAAATATTTGTATTTGTTTTATTTCCACCTTTCCACAGGCCACATAAATAACGTGGCCTGTGAAAATAATGGGTTAGGTGCTACAAATTGTGAGTTCAAATATTGAATTTCTTAATTTTTTTCATGTTTCATTTGTTTAATACAATTATTTTGAGTTTGACGGTACCACGTAAGATATGTTTTAATTTCTGGAGCGGGTTTATTGAATGTTAAGTGCACCGAAAAATAGACCGTGTTGTACACTGTTGAGGGGCTTCAATGCAGAGTAGTCTGCAAGCTGGTTTTTGTATAGCAGGGGTCACCAACCTTGTTGAAACCAAGAGCTATTTCTTGGGTACTGATTAATGCGAAGGGCTACCAGTTAAATACACACTTGAAAAAAATGCCAGAAATAGCCAATTTGCTCAATTTACCTTTAATATATATATATATACATATTAAAAAAAATGATATTTCTGTCAGTCATTCCGTCGTACATTTTTTTTTTCTTTTACGGAAGGTTTTTTGTAGAGAATAAATGATGAAAAAAACACTTAATTGAACGGTTTAGAAGAAGAGAAAACAGGAAAAAATAATAATTTTGAAACATAGTTTATCTTCAATTTCGACACTTTAAAATTCAAAATTCAACCGAAAAAAAGAAAAGAAAAACTAGCTCGTTCAAATATTTTAGAAAAAATAAAAAAAAATAATTTATGGAAGACTAAGATTAATTTTAGAATTAATGACATGTTTTGAATAGGTTAAAATCCAATCTGGATTTTGTTAGAGTATATAACAAATTGGACCAAGCTATATTTCTAACAAAGACAAATAGTTATTTCTTCTAGATTTTCCACAACAAAATTTTTAAAAGAAATTCAAAAGACTTGAATATTTAAATTTGATTCAAAAGATTTTCTGGATTTGCCAGAATAATTTTTAGGAATTTTAATCATAATAAGTTTGAAGAAAGATTTCACAAATATTCTTTGTCGAAAAAACAGGAGCTAAAATTAAGAATTAATTTAAAATGTATTTATTATTCTTTACAATAAAAAAATACATTTACTTGAACATTGATTTAAATTGTCAGGAAAGAAAAGGAAAGAATATGTGTTTAAAAATCCTAAAATCATTTTCAAGGTTGTATTTCTTCTCTAAAATTGTCTTTCTGAAAGTTATAAGAAGCAAAGTAAAAAAATTAAAGAATTTATTTAAACAAGTGAAGACCAAGTCTTTCAAATATTTTCTTGGATTTTCAAATTCTATTTGAGTTTTGTCTTTCTTAGAATCAAAAATGTCGAGCAAAGCGAGATCAGCTTGCTAGTAAATAAATAAAATCTAAAAAATAGAGGCAGCTCACTGGTAAGTGCTGCTAGTTTAGCTATTTTTAGAACAGGCCAGTGGGCGACTCATTTGGTCCTCACGGGCACCGCGTTGGTGACCCCTGCTGTATAGTATATCCAGCTGTGTCCATTTGGTGACATAAATTACGGTATTTTGAGAAGTGAAGTCGAACTAAGTAGGACATCACTGAAGGCCTAGGTGAGAAACGCTCAAGGTGGCGGGACATTGGAATGTTGTGGCGGGCCACAGTAAATGATGTGGCTGGCCAAATTGGGCTCCCAGGCCTTGAGTTTTACACTTGTCTTTAAGGGCAATACAATACAATGAACTGTTGTTTACTGAAAATAAATTCTAATTTGCTTATTAGAGACCGCAATGTCCCTATTAGTACAAAGGGGACAGAGGACCCTATTGTATTTTGTGTGTTTTATTCTTTCTTTCTTTATTATTCCGCAGCTTCCCGCTGTAATTAGACCCCCTTAACATGCTTCAAAACGCACCAAATTGTACACAAACATCGGTCCGGCAAACCTTCCCAACTTATCAAACAATCAAACCCCAAAAATCAAAAGTGCGCTCTAGCGCCCCCTAGGTAGAAAACACAGACAAAACTGCTTGTAACTTCCGTTTGGAATGTCATAGCGACATGAAACAAAAACCTGTATGTAGGTCTGACTTAGACCTACATACACTCACTTCTTTCAGCAAAAATAAACAGGAAGTTGTCAAAAACCCCTTCAAAACAAAATTTTCCCAAAAAAATTCATTTTTGCCTCTTTGAGCTGTAATTTGACCCCCTTAAAATGCTTCAAAACTCACCAAACTGGACACACACATCAAGACTGGCGAAAATTGCTATCTAAAAAAAAAAACAAACCTCAAAATTCAAAATTGCGCTATAGCCCCTTGGAATACAACACAGGAAAAACTGCACCTAGGACGAAAACACAGACAAAACTGCTTGTAACTTCCGGTAGGAATGTCGTAAAGACATGAAACAAAAACCTTTATGCAGGTCAGACTTAGACCTACATTTCATTAATTTACATTTTTCAGCAAAAATCTACAGGAAGTTGGCAATTACCCCTTCAAAACAAAAGGTTTGTAAAAACCCGTCACCTTTTTTCAAACATTATCTCCTCTGAGCGCGTTTGTCGTGTCAGCTTCAAACTCGCACAGGAGAGAGATTGAACCCTTCTGATTAAAAGTCATTCACAGAGTTTTAATAACTGCTCCGGTTTTGGTTTTACGCGCCTTCAAAGAACCCCTGCGCAAATTTTCCTAAAAAATATCATTTTGCCTCTTATGCTTCGAAACTCACCAAACTGGAAACACACATCAGGACTGGCAAAAATTGCGATCTAATAAAAACAACAAAACCCAAAACTCAAAATTGGGCTCCAGCGCCCCCTAGGAATACAACACAGACAAACTGCTCCTAGGAAGAAAACACCGTTTGGAATGTCGTAGCGACATGAAACAAAAACCTCTATGTAGGTCTCAATTAGACCTACATTTTAGTAACTGACATCCTTCAGCAAAAATCAACAAGAAGTTGGCAAAACCCCCTTCAAAACAATTTTTTCCTAAAAAATGTCATTTTTGCCAGTGTGTCGATGTTAAGATATTACGCCGAGTTGGTAAGTCTATGTGTTTGCTAATAGTAGCTAGTATCCATCCATCTTCTAACGCTTATCCGGGTTTGGGTCACTTCGTGACTTCAATAATAAATATTGGCATTTTTTTTCCCATAACTTGAGTTGATTTATTTTGGAAAACGTTGTTGAATTGTTTAATGCATCCAGCGGGGCATCACAACAAAATTAGACATAATAATGGGTTAATTCCACGACTGTATATATCGGTAATTAAGAGTTGGACAATATTGGATATCGGCAAAAAAGCCATTATCGTACATCTCTAGTTTTTGTATAGGCAATAGGTGATAATGTCTCATTTATCAATCAGAGCTGGGGTCTTTATTGTGTCGTGTCTTATGAATAGGAAACAGGTACTTACTTTCATTGATGAATTTCAGGTGTCAAGACAGTGAAGGTATTTCAGGTTTGCCACTTAAAGACAATCCAAATCAAAACAAGGCTGTTGATGAAAAGTGATGAAAATATTAAAAAATTTGAATACGACAAACATGAACAGAAAGCTTTTTAGCTCACCTGTGACGGTGCCACGATCCAGGCAGCTGAATGCACTTACCAGTAATTAAAACCGGTGCAAATGTCCATTCAGGTGCATGCACACACCATTTCAGGGAAAAAACTAAAGTGTAGCGAGTATCCCGACCCCTCTGAATTCCAACACAACCACGAATCACAAATATCAGGCCACATATAAGTTGCGTTCTTGTGAAAAAAAACCACCGGAATAAACTCTCTGAATAAATGCCTTCGTAAGTAATTATCGCTCTAACGTGTTCCAGAGCGCTCGGGCAACTTGGACTTCTCCACGTTCCTCACCATGATGCACCGTCAGATCCAGCAAGAAGATCCAAAGACAGAAATCCTGGAGGCGCTGAGGATGACAGACAAGCAGAAGAAAGGATTCATGCAAGCCTCAGAGCTGCGGGCCAAGCTCACCATGTTGGGAGAGAAACTTACAGACAAGGAAGGTAACAGAAATGTGCACTCTGACAAAAAAAATATTGTAGAATATGAATGAGTCTGTTTTTCAGTCTCTCTTTCTCTAAAAAAAAGACAACACTGCCTTTAAAATGTGTTTTTTTTTTTTTTCAAATAAAGTATCAGTCACATAAGGAACAAACTTAAAGGCCTACTGAAATGAGATTGTCTTATTTAAACGGGGATAGCAAGTCCATTCTATGTGTCATACTTGATCATTTTGCGATATTGCCATATTTTTACTGAAAGGATTTAGTAGAGAACATCCACGATAAAGTTTGCAACTTTTGGTCGCTAATAAAAAAGCCTTGCCTGTACCGGAAGTAGCAGGCGATGTGCGCGTGACGTCACGGGTTGTAGAGCTCCTCACATCCTCACATTGTTTATAATCATGGCTACCAGCAGCAAGAGCGATTCGGACTGAGAAAGCGACGATTTCCCCGTTAATTCGAGCAAGGATGAAAGATTCGCGGGTGAGGATAGTGAGAGTGAAGGACTGGAAGAAAAAAAAAAGGGCAGTGGAAGCGATTCAGATGTTATTAGACACATTTACTAAGATAATTCTGGAAAATCCCTTATTTTCTTATTGTGTTAGTGTTTTAGTGAGATTATATGGTCGTACCTGTACAACCTGAAGGTCGGAGGGGTGTGGCCACAGGTGTCGTGACCGCCAGTGTCTCAGAGGGAAGCCATATTTCTCGTCAAGGCGAAGGCAGCTGGGCTGAGATTTTTTTTTTCCCCCTCCTCCGCGGTGTAAGCATCCGACGGTCGGGGGCGGCCGGTGTGAGGAGGCAAGAGAGTCCGCAGCTGCAGGAGGAACAACGCAAGCTCTCCGCTCATGTCTACGGTAAGAGCCGACCTATTACCACCATTTTCTCACCCAAACCTGCCGATGGACATGTGGTAGGGAACCATGTTCGCTTGACCGCTCTGTTCCATAGTAAAGCTTCATCTTCATCTTTCGGGAATGTAAACAAGGAAACACCGGCTGTGTTTGTGTTGCTAAAGGCGGCCGCAATACACCGCTTGCCACCTACATCTTTCTTCTTTGACATCTCCATTATTAAATGAACAAATTGCAAAAGATTCAGCAACACATATGTCCAGAATACTGTGTAATTATGCGATTAAAGCAGATGATTTATAGCTGGGATCGGTGCTTGACCACAATGTCCGCTACAATACCACAACGTTTTCAGCAGGATAATTCGCGGGAAATTTAAAATTGCAATTTAGTAAACTAAACCGGCTGTATTGGCATGTGTTGCAATGTTAATATTTCATCATTGATATATAAACTATCAGACTGCGTGGTCGGTAGTAGTGGGTTTCAGTAGGCCTTTAAAGGGGACCTGAGATAATTTTCCTCTTCAATGATGATTTATAAATCTTGGATACTGGTGTCAAACCATAAGGTTCATGCATTACCATTGGATGCCTCTGAACGCTGTGTTTTGCAGCCTTTTTTCGACCGAAGGCCCTTTGTTATGTCACGGATTGACGGATGCACATATGTGGCCATTTCTAGTATGCAGCCTGCAGACCTCCTCCTCTCCCTCAAACGGCTCGGCTGTTAGTGTTCAGTGCTAACATGTTTAGCAGAGGCTCCAAAAGAATGTTCGACCAGGTGTGAGGCGACGTTTGCTCAGCTTTCCAAAAAAACCGCAAGTCAACAGAAGGAAAGTACTTTGGTGTTTACAAGTCGACCACGTTTTACATGGTCCACATGGGCCAATACGACGGCGAAAATAAGACGGAGTTGGAGCCCGGAACACATTTTTTAACAGCCCACTATTACAAAAAAAAAAAACAGAAACTTTGGAATTAAAAAGCAAAAAGGTAACGAGAACATTGACTCTAATAACATATTTTTTTACTGTCATTGCTCCAAAAAATTATTATAATTGACAGATAGATCTGAAGTTGATCTAGAGCAGACCTTGGCAAAATAAGGCCCGGCGGGGGCTGCATGCTTTTCAATCTCGCCTGCAGGATATTCCCCCAATTTTTTTTTTTTTTACATCCTTAAGATGGAAAGTTTAGCTGCCATTATGATGTACAGTGATGTTTTCTAATGACCGTAAATCTTGAACTATACAAAGTATTTCAATAGTTGGAATCTGCGCTTTTGGATGATATACAAACCCCGTTTCCATATGAGTTGGGAAATTGTGTTAGATGTAAATATAAATGGAATACAATGATTTGCAAATCATTTTCAACCCATATTCAGTTGAATATGCTACAAAGACAACATATTTGATGTTCAAACTGATAAACTTTTACTTTTTTTTTCAAATAATCATTAACTTTAGAATTTGATGCCAGCAACACGTGACAAAGAAGTTAGGAAAGCTGGCAATAAATACTGATAAAGTTGAGGAATGCTCATCAAACACTTATTTGGAACATCCCACAGGGATGTGAAGTGAATTGAAGTGAATTATATTTATATAGCGCTTTTCTCAAGTGACTCAAAGCGCTTTACATAGTGAAACCCAATATCTAAGTTACATTTAAACCAGTGTGGGTGGCACTGGGAGCAGGTGGGTAAAGTGTCTTGCCCAAGGACACAACGGCAGTAACTGGGATGGCACAAGCGGGAATCGAACCTGCAACCCTCAAGTCGCTGACACGGTCACTCTACCAACCGAGCTATGCCGCCCCACTGATGATCAAGTATGACACATAGAATGGACCTGCTATCCCCGTTTGAATAAGAAAATCTCATTTCAGTAGGCCTTTTATGTATTGTATGATTTCAGAAGTGTGGGCGAGAAAGTTTGTCAGAAATCCACCAAACTATTTTGTGTTCTTTCTCTAGTGGATGATCTGTTCAAAGAAGCCAACATAAAGTCCAATGGAATTGTTAACTACGAGGAGTTCACCCAAATGGTGATTCTGCCGCCTGTTGATTACTGAATGTGCCCCATGGCAGGTAATAAACACTGTCTTGACACTGCATGTTTTGCATACATTGAGTTCTGTGTTTGTCTAAAATGACAAATTGTATAATTTTTTGATTATGCCTTCCGGCGAAGTTGGAAATTGCTTTTTTTTTTAAAGGGTCAAAATAGTTCAAATGCTACTCGAAAAACACATTTAGTTTGTCCTTGAGTTAATTCTGTGCATGCGTTCATAGAGCGGCTCCTGGGCATTTGAATGATTAAAAGTACGAGTCGACGTATAAAACTATCCATCGGAATTTGTTCTTGTCATCCACCAGACAACATGAAATTCTATGATACATTCCCAATTTGGAATTTCTGTTAAATTCCTTTGAAGATATGACATTTGGAATTGAATTGGCTCCACCTCACAGGATGTTGAATTGGAATTAAAGTTAAAGTCCCAACGATTGTAGTCACACACACATTAGGTGTGGTGAAATGACCCTCTGCATTTGACCCATCTCCCATGTTCACCCCCTGGGAGGTGAGGGGAGCAGTGAGCAGCAGCGGTGGCCGCGCTCGGGAATCATTTAGAGGATTTTTTTTAACCCCCAATTCCAACTCTTGATGCCAAGCAGGAAGGTAATGGGTTCCATTTTTATAGTCTTTGGTATGACTCGGCAGGGGTTTGAACTCAAGACCTTCCAGTCTCAGGGCGGACATTTTAACCACAACACCACTGAGCAGGTCAAAGTTAGTTTGTGACGAACCCCAAGATGCAGAGAAGGAGGCAGGCATTGAATAAGAAAACATGATTTAATAAAATACTAGGACAAGAACAAACAAAAAGGGTACTAACAAAAGGCGCGCACGAGGCGGATAACAAACTAAAACAGCTAGCATAAGAGCTAGAAAATAACGAGCAGGAAAACAGAAGTTGTTACTTGTAGTATGAAAACAAACTGGAAGCAGGGAACAAAAAACATTGAGCTACAAACAGCTACCGAAATATAGCTTACCGCTACGCTGCAAAGACACGACACGACACGAGCGACAATCCAGAATTGACAATACTTGACAATAATCCAGCATCTGACTGGAGAACAAAACATGCTCAGATAGTGACTGGCTGATTGACACCAGGTGTGGCCAGGTGCCAATCAGCCACAGGTGAGGGCACACAGCACTCAGGGAGACAAACAGGAAACAGAAACCAAGTAAGAGTGCTGACAGGAACTAAAGACAGGAAAAACTACACACACACAGGGGAAAAACTAAAACACAACCAAACTGTCAGGGGCAAGCCTGACAGATAATCAATTTCAAATAAATTCCTTATCGGAAGAAAATAATGTAACACTTTAGTATGGAGAACATATTCACCATTAATTAGTTGCTTATTAAAGTAACAAAGACTTAATTTACAGTTATTTGGACACATGGGTAACATATAAGGGTTAGGGTTAGTTAACGCTTAGTTAATGGCTTACTGGTTATATGATAAGGCCATGCAGAATAAGGCATTAATAATGACTAATTAAGAGCCAATATGTTACTAATTTGCATGTATATAGGCAACTAATTAATGGTGAATATGTTTTCCCCATACTAAAGTTTTAACGCAGAAAGAATTACATGAGGAAGAATTGTTAAGTGTAATAAAAATAATTTACAAACACTTCAAGTAAACACACATTCCTTAAATTTTGAGGTATTTTTCCAACATTTTTGGTAATTTTAAAGTAATATTCATGACTTTTGTTTTTATACCTACTGTACAAATTTTACTGAAATGCTGGCATGCTAACGCCTAGCTTTCTAACTGGTATTTGTTTTAAAGAAGATGTCTTTATTCATAATTGTCAATGAAAAATAATTGGCGTCGTAAATAGAATCTTGTACAATATGACATTACTTCAAATTCATAGAATAAAGTAAGATTTTAAAATCGGATTTTTGCACGAGCCAAATGTGTAACGTATTTTTATACTGGCAGGCTATTGTGACGCAATATACTGTACAGCAGGGGTCTCAAACTCAATTTACCTGGGGGCCACTGGATGCAGAAACTGGGTGAGGCTGGGCCGCGAGAAAAGATTTCTTAAAAAAATCTAACATGCACTTTTAAATGAATTCACTTTCTTTGAATGGCTTTCCTAGCAACATACTTGCCAACTCTCGCGATCTTTCCGGGAAACACCCGAATATCAGTGCCCCTCCCGACAATCTCCCGGTTTTCACCCGGACAACGTTATTAAGGGCGTGCCGTGATGGCACTGCCTTTAGCGTCCTCTACAACCTGTCGATTCGTCCGCTTATCCACCATACACAAAGTGTGCCAGCCCAGTCACAAATTGTATGAGGCGTCTGCAGACCCACGGAAGTGACTGCGAGACGTACTTGGTCAACAGCCACACAGGTCACACTGAGGGTGGCCGTACAAACAACTTTATCACGGTTACAAATATGCGCCACATTGTGAACCCACACCAAACCAAATTTTTGGGAGAACATCCGCACCGTACCAAAACATAAACACAACAGAACAAATACCCCGAATCCAATGCAGCCCTAACTCTTCCGGGCTACAATAGGCGACGGGGGTTGGGGGGGGGGGTTTATATTGTAGCCTGGAAGAGTTAGGGCTGCATGGGATTCTGGGTATTTGTTCTATTGTGTTTATGTTGTGTTACGGTGCGGATGTTCTCCCAAAATGTGTGTTTGTCATTTTTGTTTTTTTTTTATTGATTGATTGATACTTTTACTAGTAGATTGCACAGTTCAGTACATATTCCATACAACTGACCACTAAATGGTAACACCCGAATAAGTTTTTCAACTTGTTTAAGTCGGGGTCCACGTTAATCAATTCATGGTTTTGGTGTGGGTTCACAGTGTGGCGCATATTTGCAACAGTGTTAAAGTTGTTTATACGGCCACCTTCAGTGTGACCTGTGTGGCTCTTGATCAACTGTGGCTTGCAGTCGCTTACTACGTCTACAGACGCCAAATATAACATGTGGCTGGGCTCGCACGCTGTTTGTACAGGTTGTAGAAGACGCTAAAGGTAGCGCCTCCACGGTGTTCCCTCAATATTGTTGTCTGGAGGAAATTCGGGAGAATGATAACCCCTGGAGCGGCACTGAAAATTTGGAGTCTCCCGGAAAAATCAAGGGTATATAAGTATGACGCTGTAAAGCACCATACATATAAAACTCGCGGGCCGCACCAATATTAAATTTTCCCATCTAGGTGCGGGCCGTGTGTTTGAGACCCCTGCTGTACAGTATTTGTCCTGAGGAATTTTCTTTTCATCATTAAAAAAATAATAAAATCGGACTGAAACATTTAATACGGAAGAGCAACAACTGGGGAAATAAGCAATATTTTCATGTACAGAACAAGTTACACAAACAGGCAGAGAGCAGGTGCATTTTTGTTAATAAACCAAAAACAAATTAAATAGCGGCTGTAGACCTGCGGCAGTTACAATACTTACAAGATCGTTTTTTTCTCTCCAAATAAAAATTCAATGCGCCGTCTTATTGAACAAAACAGTTTATTTTCCATGACTGTAACAAATAACACAAAAATACATTTTTACAGCACACCTTCAGTCTGCATGCATGATACAAACATTTGGAGCCCTTCTTATTCAGATACAAGAACAAGATTATTCTCTTACAGGTCATTTTTAAGTCATATTTTTTCTACAACGCGAGCCATGAAATGTGCCGACTATGACTGAAAACAATTAGCTCACACGTGAACCAGCTGTTGCACCTTTACATCACTTTTACCACTAAACGCTAACTGGCTAACACATGACAAAAATGGACGGTGTTGAAAATGTTTAAGACGAGACAATGGAGTGACAGAGTAAGCTAACGTGTGTTTGCTTGTTTGAGAGCAACATCTGGACTGAAAATTAACTTTTAGCATGTTAGCAAAGCTTTTAAACATCCAAAATTGGCAAGTTTAGCACCGGAGCTAGCGTCAACACTAGTTCAAAGACAATATAAAAGGAAGCGTTTGGCGGTTGTCATGGCAACGACAGCTACAATTGTACATTTCATGATGATGTATTTTTATAGCCATACATTTACTTGACATTTCTGCTTTTTTTTTGGGCCGTAACCCAGCAGGCACGAGACATTAAAACAACTTTGGGAACTTGGTCCGTTAGGTCCTGATGTTTACTACCTCAAACATAACGTGGATACAACGTGCCTTTTGACGACGTTTAATCAATTTTGGGTTTCTGACGTTTTTTGACCCGTGAATTTTGGTAATTTCCCAACCAATATCCTACGACACAAATACAACGTTGAAACAACGTGCCTTTTGACAACGTTTAATCAATGTTGGGTTTCTGACGTTGATTTGAGCCCTGATTTTTGGTAATTTCCCAAACATCACAACACAAATACAACGTTAAAACAACGTGCCTTTTGACGACGTTTAATCAATGTTGAGTTTCTGATGTTGATTTGACCCCTGAATTTTGGTAATTTCCCAACCAATTTTCTACAAAACAAAGACAACGTTGAAACAACATGCCTTTTGACAAGTTTTAATCAATGTCAGCTTGTGACATTGATTTGACCATTGAAATGTGTTCATTTCCCAGCCAACAATGTGTATGCAACGTTACAACTATTTTGCAACGTTGTTTAGAAGGACATGTACGTATAATCAATGTTGTATCAATGTCTTGTGCCTCCCGGTAAGAGTAATAAAATACAGTGGCACCTCGGTTTTTGTACACGACACTTGTCCTGC
This sequence comes from Nerophis ophidion, assembly GCF_033978795.1. Lineage (NCBI taxonomy): Eukaryota > Metazoa > Chordata > Actinopteri > Syngnathiformes > Syngnathidae > Nerophis > Nerophis ophidion. The sequence goes on from NC_084635.1 coordinate 14,657,190, forward strand.
GATAACATTTTCAACAAAATTGTTTTTGTCGCATCTGGGTTACGGATCTGGGTTACGGCACAGCTACAGTTAACAGTGTATGTTACAAACCAGGCATTATTCAAACCAAGATACCCCCGTGTTAGTGACTCAGTCCCTGCGCTTTGTTTTTATTGCGTACGACTACAAAATAAGCCAGCGTGGGGGCCAAATAAAGTTGTGATTGGCAGCACTTTCATAACAAAAAGTGAGAGACACTATTAAATTTGAGAAAAAGCTTGTAGCAAACCAACAATAGTCTTCAGTAAAAGGAATGTTCAGATGTTCAGTGTTTATTAATCAATTTAATGTGTTATTTATAATCATTATGTACCTCTTTAAAGTGTATGTTGCCGTAGTTTGCCTATGCCTGCTTTAAAGTATACTGCTTCAAAGGCTTTCATAGCAGCAAATAGTATACAGTTCAGGGCAGCTTTTCAGCCCTAAATGCACTCTACACATCAATCCTACATGTACCGTGGCTCGGAATGTACGACTAAGCAGACAATACTGTCTTGTCATCACATCTATTACAAAGTCCTGAATGTTCCAGAAGCCTCACCTGAACTTACAGCACCAAATATGTCCCTTGTTGTGCCAGTTCAGCTGTTTTTGTTTCATAGTTAGCACCATTTTCTCAACTAAATAAAGTTTGTTTGGAATCGTGGATCATTCGGTTCATTTGTGCTTCCATTTCAAACCAACAATAACGAACATTTCATGATATGTTTTTTAAAAGTAAAACAAAAATCAAAACATTTGTTTGTGTAAAAAAAAAAAAAAAAAGAAAAAATTAGCATTAGAAGTATACACACTTTAGTGAATCTATTTACCGTATTTTTCGGACCCTAGGGCGCACCGGATTATAAGGCGTACTGCCGATAAGAGGGTCTATTCAGTTCTTTTGTATTATAAGGCGCATTAAAGAAGTCATATTATGATTTTTTTCTGAATTTAAAACACTATCTTGTGGTCTACATAACATGTAATAATGGTTATTTGGTCAAAATGTTGCATAGATTATGTTTTACAGACCATATTCGAGGAGCTTTCTCTTCAGGATGCACCGTTTTGTGGGCGGTCTAATTTACGTGGCTCACCTTCGACAGCGTCTTCTCACTCTCATCTTTGTTGTAGTGGTGTAAAACGGTGTATGTATTCATTTTATTGCTGTGATTATGTTATGTTTGATGTTATTGTTATTCATTGGTTTTTTCACAAATTGCCCAGGGACTACACACTGACACATTAACAGACATGTGTATTATTGTGGGCTGTCCCGGTTCTACCTCAATTGAAAGGATCTATGACTTTTTTAATTTAATAAAGATGATTAATAAAAATTAAAAAAAATAGGAGATATTTGTTTTTTAGTCTTTGTTAGGTGAAAATTGGAAAATGAATGATACATGGAATGTTTTTCAGTTTTTTTCCATCCATCCATCCATCATCTTCCGCTTATCCGAGGTCGGGTCGCGGGGGCAACAGCCTAAGCAGGGAAACCCAGACTTCCCTCTCCCCAGCCACTTCGCCTAGCTATTCCCGGGGGATCCCGAGGCGTTCCCAGGCCAGCCGGGAGACATAGTCTTCCCAACGTGTCCTGGGTCTTCCCCGTGGCCTCCTACCGGTTGGACGTGCCCTAAACACCTCCCTAGGGAGGCGTTCGGATGGCATCATGACCAGATGCCCGAACCACCTCATCTGGCTCCTCTCGATGTGAAGGAGCAGCGGCTTTACTTTGAGTTCCTCCCGGATGGCAGAGCTTCTCACCCTATCTCTAAGGGAGAGCCCCGCCACACGGCGGAGGAAACTCATTTCGGCCGCTTGTACCCGTGATCTTATCCTTTCGGTCATGACCCAAAGCTCATGACCATAGGTGAGGATGGGAACGTAGATCGACCGGTAAATTGAGAGCTTTGCCTTCCGGCTCAGCTCCTTCTTCACCACAACGGATCGGTACAACGTCCGCATTACTGAAGACGCCGCACCGATCCGCCTGTCGATCTCACGATCCACTCTTCCCCCACTCGTGAACAAGACTCCGAGGTACTTGAACTCCTCCACTTGGGGCAGGGTCTCCTCCCCAACCCGGAGATGGCATTCCACCCTTTTCCGGGCGAGAACCATGGACTCGGACTTGGAGGTGCTGATTCTCATTCCGGTCGCTTTGTTAGGTGAAAATTGGAAAATGAATGATACATGGATTGTTTTTCAGTTTTTCTGTTATTGTTTATTTTTTCAATTTGAATATTAGAAATTAGTAATTAATTAATTAATCATTTTGTTTAAAAAAAAAAAAAAAAGAAATTGGTTCCGCCAGTATTTTGCTGACATTTTTCTGATTCCGCGGCCTAAAATGGCAAAATTTCCAGCAGCTTTTTCAGAAAGTTGTGGCAAAAGTTTTGATGTTTTGTTTTGTTTTTTTTGTTTTTTTTCTCCAAGCATTGTTCAGTGTTCAATTTCAACATTAGAAATGAGTAATACGATCTGTCGAGGCAATTTCCAAAAACACATAAAAGACATCACTTTGGATGAACCATTTAACATAAAAATAAGTGAGTTTGTTGTCCCTGGGTGTAGTTGGGGAAGGGATGTTGATGTGTCATGGAGGTACAAGGCAGCTGCAAAGTAACTGATGTGGATGCTGCCATGGTGGCTTTGTCAGAAATGATGTATTCAGTAAAAAAAAAAAAAAGGCTGACACACCTACAAGATGTTTTCATTGTCTTACGCTCCACTGGCTGCCAGTCAAGCACACACCCTCTTTCGGATTTGAATTTAACATGTCTGACAATGTCTTTGTTTACCTTTTTCCTGTCCTGCACAGTGTAAACCTTTTTGGATCAACACCACCTTTCTGTAATTAAACAAAACAATCATCACCTTGCACTGAGAGCAGGTGACAGGCATGTGCACGGACATTTTGGGGCAGAGGGTGCTCAAGCCATTATTATTATTACAAAAGTCACAGCAGGACATTGTTTTATAAGTTGTTAAAATTACACATTTAAACTAGATATGTCCGATAATATCGGACTGTTGATATTATCGATAAATGCTTTAAACCAGGGGTCACCAACCTTTTTGAAACCAAGAGCTACTTTTTGGGTACTGATTAATGCGAAGGGGCTACCAGTTTGATACACACTTAAATAAATTGCCAGAAATAACCAATTTGCTCAATTTACCTTTAATAAATAAATCTATATATATATAAAAAAAATGGGTATTTCTGTCCGTCATTCCGTTGTATATTTTTTTTCCTTTTACCGAAGGTATTTTGTAGAGAATAAATGATGAAAAAAACACTTAATTGAACGATTTAAAATAGGAGAAAAAGGAAAAAAAATTAAAATACAATTTTGAATTTCGACTCTTTAAAATTAAAAATTCAACCGAAAAAATGAAGAGAAAAACTAGCTAATTCGAATTTTTTGAAAAAATTAAAAAAATAATATATGGAACATCATTAGTAATTTTTCATGATTAAGATTCATTTTAGAATTTTGATGACATGTTTTAAATAGGTTAAAATCCAATCTGCACTTTGTTAGAATATATAACAAATTGGACCAAGCTATATTTCTAACAAAAAAAAAATCATTATTTCTTCTACATTTTCCAGAACAAACATTTTAAAAGAAATTCAAAAGACTTTGAAATAAGATTTAAATTTGATTCTACAGATCTTTTAGATTTGCCAGAATATTTTTTTATTTTTATTTTAATCATAATAGGTTTCAAGAAATATTTCACAAATATTCTTCGTCGAAAAAACAGAAGCTAAAATGAAGAATTAAATTAAAATGTATTTATTATTCTTTACAATAAAAAATACTTGAACACTGATTTAAATTGTCAGGAAAAAGAGGAAGGAATTTAAAAGGTAAAAAGGTATATGTGTTTAAAAATCCTAAAATCGTTTTTAAGGTTGTATTTTTTCTCTAAAATTGTCTTTCTGAAAGTTATAAGAAGCAAAGTAAAAAAATAAATGAATTTATTTAAACAAGTGAAGACCAAGTATTTAAAATATTTTCTTGGATTTTCAAATTGTATTTGAGTTTTGTCTCTCTTAGAATTAAAAATGTCGAGCAAAGCGAGACCAGCTTGCTAGTAAATAAATACAATTTAAAAAATAGAGGCAGCTCACTGGTAAGTGCTTGCTATTTGAGCTATTTTTAGAACAGGCCAGCGGGCGACTCATCTGGTCCTTACGGGCTACCGGGTGTCCGTGGGCACCTCGTTGGTGACCCCTGCTTTAAAATGTAATATTGGAAATTATCGGTATCGGTTTCAAAAAGTAAAATTTACGACTTTTTAAAACGCCGCTGTACAGAGCGGTACACGGACGTAGGGAGAAGTACAGCGCACCAATAAACCTTAAAGGCACTTCCTTTGAGTGCTGGCCCAATCACATAATAGCTACGGCTTTTCACACACACAAGTGAATGCAAGGCATACTTGGTCAACGGCCATACAGGTCACACTGAGGGTGGCCGTATAAACAACTTTAACAATGTTAACACCACTCTCTAAATCGATTTCCACAACATTTTGTCCGTAATAGAAAGTGAAACAACTTTAAAACCTTAACGAGCCTCTATATTGCCAACAACCATGAATTGATTTACGTGGACCCCGACTTAAACGAGTTGAAAAACTTATTCGGGTGTTACCATTTAGTGGTCAATTGTACGGAATATGTACTGAACTGTGCTTTTTTTGATTGATTAAAACTTTTATTGGTAGTACATACTCAGTACAATTGACAACACCCGAATATATTTTTCAACTTGTTTAAGTCGGGGTCCACGTTAATCAATTCATAGTAAATATACTGCAATCCACTAATTATAGTTTCAATCAATCAATCAATCAATCAATCAATCAATCAGAACCTTGGCACTTAAATAGTTCTGTACCCAAAAATTATGCTTACAGGTAAAATTACCCCCAAAATTTACAAAGTATTCTTTTTTGTAACATGTTTTAGCACATTTAAAAACACTTTTAGCCTTTTTTAGCCTGCTGACCTCACCTACAGAAAGCTGGAGGCAATTTCATATTGCGTAGTTCGTAGTGAAGTGCGATACCACTGATTTTCTTTACCTAGTAAAATCCAGACTAGTGTCGATGACACCGATCCAATACCAATATTTCTTGGGAATTATCTTCAAACAATATAAAATCACACGGGCAAAACAAATGACTAAATGTCTTATCTTTTTCTTTTTTTTACCTTATTTTCCAGATTATTAGCTGCACCCACTAAATTTTAGAAGGAAATGTTTTGTTTTTCATATATTAGCTGCACCGGATTATAAAATGCATGTATTAGACTAAAGAAAAATATCGACACAACACTTCCTTTTGTTTTGCTCCCATTTATCACGAGTTGTACTCAAAGATCTCAAACTTTTACTATATACACAAAGGACAGATTCCTCTCAAATATTGTTCACAAATTTGTCTAAATCTGTGTTAGTGAGCATTTCGTGGAGCTCAACTTCCGACCTTTCATCTCAATAATTAGGATTTTAAATGACACAAAACTTTGTAGAAAATTAACACTTTAAAAAGGCGGGGAGGTGCTTGTGAACGCAGATCCAGGGGAAGAATTCTCACAAGATCTGAAATATATGCCCGGTATTTGGGGAAAATTGGCGAAAGAGTGAGTCATTTTTACTCTTAAATGAACGGGAAAAAAATGGGCTTGAGCAGAATGGAAACGTATTTTTTGCAAGACATTGAGTACCGCCCGGGTTCTATCTGTGCACGTGCCTGTGAATGTGAAAAAGTATTAACCTTTGTAAGGATGCTTAATTTATATGCACCATATGGGTACCAATACCCGGTACCCGGGAATTGACACTGGTACACAACAGTGCCAATTTTTGGTACTTTTTGTGCGTGTTCATGCATTACTCAACTTTACTTGTCAAACATCTATTTTTCCAACATAACATTTAAAATAAGCTGATTATGATAACTGTGCTGTCCAGTTGTTACATCTTGTTTTCTGACACTTCCCAGTCTCATTTCCAAGTATTATATAGCAAACTTTGCATGGAGTTGCCATTCCAAGACGTTAAATGGCAGTGGTGTATAGGCTACGGTGTGTAGCAGAGTGTAGAAGGAGTTGTTGCCGTTAAGCTGAATGTCCAGTCTTATGTCGCGCCCTACAAAGTGTTTTTACTGTAAGTATTGTACTTATGACACACCAGTAGTTTGATGGTAACGTGCATCTTAATTGTAGATTTAATTACTAAGGTAACACTTTAGTATGGGGAACATATTCTAAGTAACCAAGACTTAATTTAGAGATAGATAGATAGATAGATAGATAGATAGATAGATAGATAGATAGATAGATAGATAGTGTCACAACGGGGGGGTTTCAGCTTGGTGCGGGGTCGTTCTCCCAGGAAGGCAGACGGACTACTCCGGACATGGCGTTTAGGTAAAAACATGATTTAATTTGAACTAAAAAAAAAGGTACAAACAAAAAGCGCTCCCAGCTGAGGCACAACTTGGCTAAAGAAACAAACCTAACACTTTAACATAAACTATGAACATAACGCAAACCAGATTTACTGTGACTAGAAAAGAACAGCATGAACTTTGGCATGAAACAAGAACAGAGCATGGAACGGACACAATGACGCCGGGGCGACTGACTGGCAATGACGAGCTTAAATACTGCCTCTGATTAGTGCTCGGGGAGCAGGTGGGCAGGTGAGCACCAATCAGAGACGGCTGGACGCCATGAGTAAGTAACCAAGGAAAACCAGACAAGGGAGTGGAAAAAAACAGGAACTTAAAGAGTCCGAAGGTCAACAGTACGTAGCCAAACAAGACATGATCAAAAAGACATGACAGATCGATAGATCGGTAGATAGATAGATAGATAGATAGATAGATAGATAGATGGATAGATAGTACTTTATTGGTTCCTTCAGGAGATTTGCCTCAGGAAAATGAACAAATTTGAACACTAGGGGGAACATATAAGGGTTAGGGTTAGGGTTACTAAAGAGCAATAATTCTGAGGTTATTGAGGGAAGACTCTTAGTTAATGGCTTACTGGTTGTATAATAAGGCCATGCAGAATAAGGCATTAATAAGTACTTGTGGAGAGGTGGCGCCGAAGGGCCGACAACAGGGTAGGGCAAACCGTGGTCCTACTCAAGATGGCGGCCAGGAGGCGGAGCGGAGAGGCGGGGCGCGCCTGGAACGACGCTGCAGCAATCGGAGCAAGGTGTGGAAAACACACACCTGCTCTCAATCTGTGCATCCTCTACTGCTGTATAAAAGGGGAGAAGGAGGAGCAATCGAGGCAGAAGGAGAAAGACAGAGACAAACGATCAAACGAAAGACCAGACGAGCGATCAGACGAGCGAGAACCACTGAGAGACCAAGAACAGCACAGGAAGACGGGCGACTGAAAAGGAGACCGGCGCTAGCAGAGAAGGAGGCGACCGACTGACACTGCAAGCGACTTTATTTGCAAAATAAAGAGTCAAACCTGTGCAAAGCGAGGTCCTCCGTTACTGATCCATGCAACCCACACGATGGCGGCAGGAAGCCGTTCACAGTACTTAATAATGACTATTCAAAAGCCAATATGTTACTAATTTGCATGTTAATAAGCAACTCATTAATGGTTAATATGTTCCCCATACTAAAGTGTTACCATTACTCAATTTGGAGTTGTTGAAATCACCATGTAAAATTGTCAATGCTAATCAATAGCATATAAATTAGCAGAAAGCTAGCACTTTTTTGGAAAAGTGAAGCCTCACATTTTCTAATCAGGCACACTTGCGTTGTTGGCATTGAAACTGGCAGCATTACTTTGAGGCAATTGGGGAGTGCTCAGAGAGTATGGGGTATCGGAATGTCTTATTGTGGCAGTCCGCTCCCTGTATGATCAGTGTCAGAGCTTGGTCCGCATTGCTGGCAGTAAGTCGGACACATTTCCAGTGAAGGTTGGACTCCGCCAAGGCTGTCCTTTGTCACCGATTCTGTTCATAACTTTTATGGACAGAATTTCTAGGCGCAGCCAAGGCGTTGAGGGGTTCCGGTTTGGTGGCCACGGGATTAGGTCTCTGCTTTTTGCAGATGATGTAGTCCTGATGGCTTCATCTGGCCGGGATCTTCAGCTCTCACTGGATCGGTTCGCAGCCGAGTGTGAAGCGACCGGAATGAGAATCAGCACCTCCAAGTCCGAGTCCATGGTTCTCTCCCGGAAAAGGGTGGAGTGCCATCTCCGGGTTGGGGAGGAGACCCTGCCCCAAGTGGAGGAGTTCAAGTACCTAGGAGTCTTGTTCACGAGTGGGGGAAGAGTGGATCGTGAGATCGACAGGCGGATCGGTGCGGCGTCTTCAGTAATGCGGACGTTGTATCGATCCGTTGTGGTGAAGAAGGAGCTGAGCCGGAAGGCAAAGCTCTCAATTTACCGGTCGATCTACGTTCCCATCCTCACCTATGGTCATGAGCTTTGGGTCATGACCGAAAGGATAAGATCACGGGTACAAGCGGCCGAAATGAGTTTCCTCCGCCGGGTGGCGGGGCTCTCCCTTAGAGATAGGGTGAGAAGCTCTGCCATCCGGGAGGAACTCAACGTAAAGCCGCTGCTCCTCCACATCGAGAGGAGCCAGATGAGGTGGTTCGGGCATCTGGTCAGGATGCCACCCGAACGCCTCCCTAGGGATGTGTTTAGGGCACGTCCAGCTGGTAGGAGGCCACGGGGAAGACCCAGGACACGTTGGGAAGACTATGTCTCCCGGCTGGCCTGGGAACGCCTCGGGATCCCCCGGGAAGAGCTAGACGAAGTGGCTGGAGATAGGGAAGTCTGGGCTTCCCTGCTTAGGCTGCTGCCCCCGCGACCCGACCTCGGATAAGCGGAAGATGATGGATGGATGGATGGGCAATTCGGTGCCTCTCGAGTGCTTGTTTCCTCGCTAAGTGTTTGAGCCTGGGCCGTAAGTGACAAATCAAAATATGGCACGTGCATGGACACATCATAGTACTGACCGAATTCGGTCGGTGCTTATAAAAGTAACCCATTCGTTACCCACCATTAAAGGGGAACATTATCACCAGACCTATGTAAGCGTCAATATATACCTTGATGTTGCAGAAAAAAGAACATATGTTTTTTTAACCGATTTCTGAACTCTAAAAGGGTGAATTTGGCGATCGAAACACCTTTCAATTGTTCGCTGTCAGAGCGATGACCTTTCACCCGTGACGTCACAGTGGGAAGCAATCCACCATTTTCTCCACCACATTACACACACCAAGTCAAATCAGCTCAGTTATTTTCCGTTTTTTCGACTGTTTCCCGTACCTTGGAGACATCATGCCTCGTCGGTGTGTTGTCGGAGGTTGTAACAACACGAACAGGGACGGATTCAAGTTGATTTACGTGGATTAGCACGGCATGCTAATCGATGCTAACATGCTATTTAGGCTAGCTGTATGTACATATTGCATCGTTATGCCTCATTTGTAGCTATATTTGCATCCAGCCTTTCCCTCCACCCACATTTAATGCCAAACAAACACTTACCAATCGACGGATTTAAGTTGGACCAGTGTCAAAAGAGGCGAAAGTCCCTCGTTTGGCCTGCACATTTTACCGACGATGCTACGACAGACATGGCACAGAGATGTGTGGATATCCTGCGACACTCAAAGCAGATGCATTTCCAACGATAAAAGTCAACGAAATCACAAAGGTGAGTTTTGTAGATTTTATTGACTTGTGTGCTAATCAGACATATTTGGTCGCGGCATGACTGCCAGCTAATCGATGCTAACATGCTATTTAGGCTAGCTGTATGTACATTTGTAGCTATATTTGATTCCAGCCTTTCCCTCCTCCCACATTTAATGCCAAACAAACACTTACCAATCGACGGATTTAAGTTGCACCAGTGACAAAAGATGCGAAAGTCCCTCGTTTGGTCTGCACATTTTACCGGCGATGCTACGACAGACATGGCACAGAGATGTGTGGATATCCTGCGACACTCAAAGCAGTGAAGTGAAGTGAATTATATTTATATAGCGCTTTTCTCAAGTGACTCAAAGCGCTTTACATAGTGAAACCCAATATCTAAGTTACATTTAAACCAGTGTGGGTGGCACTGGGAGCAGGTGGGTAAAGTGTCTTGCCCAAGGACACAACGGCAGTGACTAGGATGGTGGAGGCGGGAATCGAACCTGCAACCCTCAAGTTGCTGGCACGGCCACTCTACCAACCGAGCTATGCCGCCCAGATGCATTTCCAACGATAAAATCAACAAAATCACGAAGGTGAGTTTTGTTGATGTTATTGACTTATGTGCTAATCAGACATATTTGGTCGCGGCATGACTGCCAGCTAATCGATGCTAACATGCTATTTAGGCTAGCTGTATGTACATTTGTAGCTATATTTGCATCCAGCTTTCCCTCCACCCACATTTAATCCCAAACAAACACTTACCAATCGACAGATTTCAGTTGCACTAGTGTGAAAAATTGCGAAAGTCCCCCGTTTGGTCTGCACATTTTACCGGCGATGCTACGACAGACATGGCACAGAGATGTGTGGATATCCTGCGACACTCAAAGCTGTGAAGTGAAGTGAAGTGAATTATATTTATATAGCGCTTTTCTCAAGTGACTCAAAACGCTTTACATAGTGAAACCCAATATCTAAGTTACATTTAAACCAGTGTGGGTGGCACTGGGAGCAGGTGGGTAAAGTGTCTTGCCCAAGGACACAACGGCAGTGACTAGGATGGTGGAGGCGGGAATCGAACCTGCAACCCTCAAGTTGCTGGCACGGCCACTCTACCAACCGAGCTATGCCGCCCAGATGCATTTCCAACGATAAAATCAACGAAATCACAAAGGTGAGTTTTGTTGATGTTATTGACTTATGTGCTAATCAGACATATTTGGTCGCGGCATGACTGCCAGCTAATCGATGCTAACATGCTATTTAGGCTAGCTGTATGTACATTTGTAGCTATATTTGCATCCAGCCTTTCCCTCCACCCACATTTAATGCCAAACAAACGCTTACCAATCGACGGATTTAAGTTGCTCCAGAGGTCTGGTCAAAATATGCAAACGTTGGTTAGAAGGCGATCGCCGAATAGCTTCAGTTTCTTCTTCAATTTCGTTTTCGCTATCTGCCTCCACACTCCAACAATCCGTTTCAATACATGCGTAATCTCTTGAATCGCTTAAGCCGCTGAAATCCGAGTCCGAATACGAGCTAATGTCGCTATAGCTTGCTGTGCTATCCGCCATGTTTGTTTGTATTGGCATCATTATGTGACGTCACAGGAAAATGGACGGGTGGATTTACAGATTGCGAAAATCAGGCACTTTATAGCCTTTTTTCGGGATATTCCATGATGGGTACAATTTTGAAAAAAACTTTGAAAAATAAAATAAGCTACTGAAACGGATTTTTATTGATTTTAAACCTTCTAAAATTGTGATAATGTTCCCCTTTAATCGTGGGAGGGCACATAGAAACAAACCACCTGTTATACCAATGAGGTAATAACAGGCAATGGTGTTATGTGCCTACTTAGTGATATAACTCATATAGTGTATATATTCAAGAGACTATTGTACCTATGAATGACCATAAATGTGCTTTGTCTACTTGTGTAAATATATAATGGAGTTTGCAGGCTCAATTGATGGGAAACCGTTGATATTTTGTAGCCTTTTGTCAGTGACACTCAAATCTAGAACACCATTGCGGTCTTATTTACAAAGTGCAAATAATTATTTACATTCCTGCTATTACTGAAGAGAGGATTTAAGTAGAGTCTGTTGAGCTGATGAAGTCCGTAAACATTTGGGAATGGTCTCGTTCGTCTTTTTTTTCCCCACTTTGTGCCGCCATCAGCGAGCTGGTTGAAGAGGTAATGATCCAAATACCATCTCGGGGGGGGGAAACGTTACCTTGGTCTCGGTTCACTGGTGAGCCGTGTTCCCGGGCCCTGATGCTGGAGGCTGCTTGCAGGTTTTGCAGCACTGCGCTCGCACGTTAGGCAGCTGGCAGTGGCCCAACCAGTGCAGAGTTTGACAGAAGCGAGATGTTAGACGATCACGAAGACAAGACGCTCCTGTGGGAGGGAGACACACACAAGTGACATTAAAGTACAATATTTATTTTTGCTTCTCAGCGTAGTCAAAAGCCCACTTCCAAGTGTGGACAAAATTACCCAAAAGGTTTTTGCTGGTAATCAGTTCTTAAATGGGTCAGTGTATGTGTGACAGTCTTAAGCTGTCATCGTGCGGGTTCAATGGACCACCTAGGAAGGACATCTTGCTTTGAGCAGGTTTGGCTCCTTTATTTATTCAAATAAGCTTTGTCTTCAGATCAGGGTCGCTTTTCAGCTTCTTCTCTCCTGCTCGCTCTTCGCTCGCTTTCAGCTGGCCGCGTCGTCGCTGTCTTCGGCTCTTGTGTCTCGCTCTTTGTTGGGGCGGTGTAGCTCGGTTGGTAGAGCGGCCGTGCCAGCAACTTGAGGGTTGCAGGTTCGATCCCCGTTTACGCCATCCGAGTCACTGATGTTGTGTCCTTTGGCAAGACACGTTACCCACCTGCTCCCAGTGCCACCCACACTGGTTTAAAAGTAACTTAGATATTGGGTTTCACTATGTAAAGCGCTTTGAGTCACTTGAGGAAAAAGTGCTATATAAAATTCACTTCACTTCACTTTGTAACTCTCGCTCTTCACGTTCTGCTGCAGGCTCTCCAACTCCTTCTGCCCTGATCTCTCCTCGTTCTCCCCTTTTATGCAGCTTAAGGAAAAATGTTAATTGTCTGCAGGTGCGCGATCCAAGCACCTGAATTACATTGCGGCGTCGCTCCCATCACCCGCCTCTCCGCTCAGCCTCTTTCTCCGCCTCCTTGCCGCCATTTTGGGCAGGGCTGCAGCGTGGCCCGCCCCGCCGTCGGCTCCGCCTCTCCACAGTATGTTTTGGTTAGAGATGTCCGATAATGGCTTTTTTGCCGTTATCCGATATTCCAACTCTTAATTACCAATACCGATATCAACTGATACCGATATATACAGTTGTGGAATTAACACATTATAATGCCCAATTTTGTTGTGATGCCCCGCTGGATGCATGAAACAATGTAACAAGGTTTTCCAAAAATAAATTAACTCAAGTTATGGAAAAAAAATGCCAACATGGCACTGCCATATTTATTATTGAAGTCACAAAGTGCATTATTTGTTTTTTTCAACATGCCTCAAAACAGCAGCTTGGAATGTGGGACACGCTGTACCTGAGAGAGCATGAGGAGGTCCGAGTGGGGGGCGCTGAGTTTTAGCGGGGGGTGTATATTGTAGCGTCTCGGAAGAGTTTGTGCTGCAAGGGGTTCTGGGTATTTGTTCTGTAGTGTTTATGTTCTGTTAAGGTGTGGATGTTCTCCCGAAATGTATTTGTCATTGTTGTTTGGTGTGGGTTCACAGTGTGGGGTGAATTTGGAACAGTGTTAAAGTTGTTTATACGGCCACCCACAGTGTGACCTGTATGACTGTTGACCAAGTATGCCTTGCATTCACTTGTGTGTGTGAAAAGCCGTAGATAGTATGTGACTGGGCCAGCACGCAAAGGCAGTGCCTTTAAGGTTAATAGGTGCTCTGTACTTCTCCCTACGTCCGTGTACACAGCGGCGTTTTAAAAAGTCATACATTTTACTTCTTGAAACCGATACCGATCATTTTGAAACCAATACCACATTTTAAAGCATTTATCGGCCGATAACATCGGCAGTCCGATATTATCCGACATCTCTACTTTTGGTCACTGAATTTTCCTTTTTTGTGAATGGGAATTGAAAAAAAAATAAAAAAAATATTGATGTATTTGGAATACAAAAAAAAACATTTTTTTCTTGCCAAGAAGCAATAACAAGCTAGAACATTTTTTTTTAGATTTCATATATCAAAAATGAAAGTTATCAGTCGGCAGAAATGGAACAAAAACTGTTAAAAAAAAAATATTAAAAAAATAAAAGTTTTTTCTTTTCTTTTTTTGACACCAGAACTTGAAGGTTTTTTGACACACGGAATTTGGAGGAAATCCTCCTTTTTCATTGTCCCATTTAAAGCACCAGTTCCATTTGGCAGCAAAACAGGCCCAGAGCATAATACTACCACCACCATGTTTGACGGTAGGAATGATGTTCCTGGGATTAAAGGCCTCACCTTTTCTCCTCCAAACATATTGCTGGGTATTTGTTAGAATAACGAAGTTATCACACAAATCTTATGCTTAAAGGCCGTTGCTATAGTTATTATCTATTGTGCTCTTTTCTGCTTCGTGCAAGGGCACAAAACTTGTTATCTTCCACGGCATATGAGGGGTGCTCTCGCCGCAGATGTTTGTTTTAGCCCCCTAACAGCCAAGGACTTCAAGTACCTCAACGGAGATAAGACGACAGCACGCAGCCGAAGCAGAGACAAGGCAATCACAAGGCCCCCAGCGCATTCCATCACGTATGTACTGGAGCTGCTTTGCATATGTGTGACCACTTCCTTTAGAGGCAGCCTCAGTGATGTTAAATAAGGAACTCTTGAATAAATAGAGGAGCGCGTGGGGCTGTACCTTAGAGCGTGGTGAGAGACTGTAACTGAGTGTGCAGCCCAAAAAAAGTTTCTCCTCATGAGCTAAATTTAACTCTGTCTCTGCCTGATTCCTTGCTTCTTGTCTTGTGTAATAGATAGTTCTGTGTTTGAACCTCATAGTTTTGTGGCCAAATAGCTCAATTTTGTTTCATCTTACCACATAACTTTCATCCAGACCGTCTTATCTGTGACTCTGTGATGTCAGATGAAACAAAAATTGAGCTGTTTGGCCACAATACGCAGCAATATGTTTGGAGGACAAAAGGTGAGGCCGTTAATCCCAGGAACACCAATTCCTACCGTCAAACATGGTGGTGTTAGTATTATGCTCTGGGCCTGTTTTGCTGCCAACGGAACTGGTGCTTTAAATGGGACACTCCTATAAACTATTGGTGAGACATTTCTAATACTTGGTCTGTAATCATTGGTGAAAAGATTGAACCGAGTCCTCTAAGTGGACAATTTGGAGTACCACCTTCAGTCATCTTCCCTAACAAGTCCAAAAAGAATCTTGTAGCTTTTACTACTTTGCTGGCTAGAAAACTCATTGTGTTGAATTGGAAGGCCACAACGCCCGCTGGATTAAACTGGAAAAGATCAGGCTGATAATGAATGGCTTTTCTTCAAAATGTCAAGAAGTATGGGGTGCGTTCCCTGAATATGTAAAAGAAACTAATCTTCAATTTTACTTGGACTAAAATGCCCTGTACATAGATAATATGCTTTTTGTTGTTTTTACTGGCCCCGAATGCAAATGTCCATTGAACTGATGTATTTGTCGTTGTCATTTTGGTTTGTTTAATTCGATTCTACCTTTTTTATTTGTATTTATCTCTTGCCGTGGCACGTATTTGGCATGGACACCCAATTAACATAGGCATTGAACTGCAAGTTGACAATATATCGCCCCCTACCTTGAGGCAGTGGTACTTGCTGCCTCATGGCCTGCCTTTTCCCCATGGCATCAAGCATATATATATATATATATATATATATATATATATATATATATATATATATATATATATATATCAGTGACGTGCGGTGAACTATAAACCAGGTGAGGCATAGATACTTTTGTAGTTTTTTTTTTCTTCTTTTTTTTTTTTTTTAACTTAAAGTCATATGAGCAGTTCTAACCATTGTTGATTTAGGTTGCACATTTGAATAACAAAAAAACAAAGGGAGTCATTTGCTTTCATAAAAACGTTATCATAATTATATTATGGTTTGACGAATCGGTCCAAAAAGTATTTGACAAAGTTGTTATTGTAAACTTTTTGGTCCCATTTTCTTTTAACAAAATAAATCAAGTATTGTGAGTGTATCTTACCTTTCTGTATTTGTATCTAAAGCAGCAATAACACCCACAAACGCTGGCTTACTCTAATAAAAATGCCATGTTTGTTATAAATACAATTTAAAAGAAAAAAGTCTGACTACCGCTGGAGAGACATGCGTCTGCTAGCTTTAGCGCCCCCATTTCTCCCAGTGTGGCGAGTCAGATTACTGCTGAGGCATTGAACTGCAAGTTGACAATATATCGCCCTCTACTTTGAGGCAGTGGTACTTGCTGCCTCATGGCCTGCCTTTTCCCCAAGGCATCAAGCACCGCCCGCTCTCACGCGCACGCTCAATACTCTTTGTGTGTAGCCATGGAGGCACCACCTGTGTCTGCCTCACTTCTGTTCTGCAGCGTTATTTTTGATCAGGAAACACAGAACTTCCGTGATTTTGACCATGAAAATTATCCAAATATACAGAAACCACACCAAAATCACATAGAAAGCATACACCAAAAGAGAAATATTCAAACTTATTTTATTACTCGGTTTTTTGAACATCTCATAGTTAAGCCTTTTACCCCTCCTGGTGGCAAGGTGAGGCACTGCCTCACTTGCCCCCCCTGACATCACGTCACTGATTTTATATATATATATATATATATATATATATATATATATATATATATATATATATATATATATATATATATATATATATATATATATATATATATATATATATAAATAAACTTGACAGCTCCTGGGTATCACTAAACATCATTTTTAGGTGTAAACATAAAAAATTAGCAGAAAAGCTATCATAAAACATTAGCATGATTACATTTGCATGCTAATCTATAAAATGCTAGCGAAAATACGTAAGCATGCTAATGCACGTTACCTATTAGCATATGTGTGGGAACTACACATTAGACCAGGGGTAGGGAACCTATGGCTCGCGAGCCAGATGTGGCTCTTTTGATAACTGCATCTGGCTCTCGGATAAATCTGAGCTGAGACTGTTAAAAATAGTGTTCAAAATATAAAACATGCTCATGCATTTTAATCTATCCATCCTTTTTTCTACCGCACTTGTTCAAGAAATTCCAATAAGGGTAAGAAGTGATTTATTTATTATCTGTTAGTTTAGGGTTTGCCCTCCTTGGGGTTCTTCAGACCACCAAGCACTGACATGAGAGCCTGTTTCAGTGCTACAATATTTTTTTATTTTTCAATAAGTCTCTCAGTTGCTTTCCAGCAATTGTCTTTTTCCTCTTTCGTTCTCGCTCGCACTCTGGCTCCAGCCCCAACCCCGTCTCTCCTCCTGGCTGCTGCTTATAAATTAAATAAAAAGGCCCAGGTGGGCCCTCTATGCACCTGTTGCTGATTTCGAGGCTGGTCCTGGCAACAACCCGCTTCACTGCAGTCCCGCAGGCCACGCCCCCTCCACAGTTAGCTTCAGAATAGCAATGTTATTACAAAGAATAAGAGACCTATTATAATCTAGAAATTTTGGTCTTACTTAAAAATGCACACATTTAGTTGTGTTCAGTGTTGAAAAGAATATTATACGGCTCTTACGGAAATACATTTTAAAATATTTGGATTCTTGGCTCTCTCAGCCAAAAAGGTTCCCGACCCCTGCATTAGACGTAAACACTTTTTAGCCGGGGATAAAGTAGACAAGTGTGTGAAAAAAAAGTCCAACTAAACCATTTTAGCTCAGGGGCCAAATGGAGGAAAATCTGTGCACACGCGGGCCGGACTATTAAAATCATGGCATGATAACTAAAAAATAAAGACAACTTTAGATTGTTTTCTTTGTCTTACTTTGGTCAGAAATACAACAAACACATTCTGAAAATATCACGATAAAAATATAGAAAAACATTTCGGCAGCGGTGAAGTAAAAAAGAAAGTGAATGAATGTCTATAACTAAATAAATGTACATATGCATAAAAATATGTTTTATTTTGTATTATTTTTTTCAAGCAATGTTCATGACAACATTTTTCCAAAACACAATATAGAATGTGAGATATAACAGGATAATGCATATATATATATTTTTTTAACATGCCTCAAAACAGCAGCTTGGAATTTGGGACACGCTCTACCTGAGAGAGCATGAGGAGGTTGGGGTGGGGGGCAGTCGGGGGCGCTGGGTTTTAGCGTCCCGGAAGAGTTTGTGCCGCAAGGGGTTCTGGGTATTTGTTCTGTAGTGTTTATGTTTTGTCCCGGTGTGGATGTTCTCCCAAAATGTATTCGTCATTTTTTGTTTTGGTGTGGGTTCACAGTGTGGGGCAATTTGGAACAAATATCATTTCTTTTCAAAAAAGTGGGACCCCAAAAATTTCCCGCGGGCCCCCCTTTTTTTATGACTTAATGGGGACCCCCTTTTGAAAATTCCGACCACCAACACTGATGGGAGTATTTGTGCATGCAAAACAGCAGCAGGCGACTGTGGCCTGCGGGCCGGTTCTAAAACTAATCAAATAGGGGGGCCATGGATAATTCATTCGCGAGGGCCAGATCCTTGACTTTGACGAATATGAACTCAACGAATCGGGACGCGGGCTATGTGACGCAGCCCTTAGTCTGCAGATATTGACGGAACCTCAAAATGTGGGCAGTCGTCGAGTCTAAGCTGACCTTTTGAGTTAAATTACGAGTGTGTAAAAAGGGACACCGCCTGAGGAACACGTCCCCTTTTTCACATGGACCCTCTTTAATCCAGTCCGGCCTTTATTGATTCATTAGAGCCCTAACTTGAGACATGGTTTGGTAATTCATCCTTAACAAGACCACACAGATCCAAATTGTAGAGCGGTTAATTAGGCTTGTTGTTGAGCGGCAAGTTAGGCTATCTGCCATTTGTGCCTCAAAGCTATTTATTCATTACTCTACTCGTCCCTGACAGTGAAGTGCCGCTCCTTCGCTCAGGCTGGTGGTCCCTGGTCCCTCGTTAAAGGACGAAACATGACAAGAGCAGTTCTGTGCCTGCTGCCATTGCACACCTTTTAAACACACCAGTGGTTTTAATTGGGCTGAATAGGAAATGCATTTTAGTGTTTGTACTGATGATTCTCTACTTGAGTACCGAATTTTCCAGGACTAAAAGGCGCACTTAAAATCTTTTCTCCCCCCTCAAAACTCGACAGTGCGCCTTATTTCTGATTTTGCTTACCGACCTCAAAGCTATTTTATTTGGTACATGGTGAAATAATAAGTGTGACCGGTAGATGGCAGTCAAACATAAGAGATACGTGTAGACTGCAATATGACTCAAGTAAACAACAACATTTTATATGTTTGTGGAGAGGCGGAGCCGAGTGTCCGAAACAGAGAGGCTGGGCGTGCTGGGAGCGACGCCACAATCGAGATGAGGTGTGTGGATCGCGCACCTGTATAGGATTAATGAATCCTCTCGCACTGTTTAAAAGGGCGGCAGTCGTGAAATTCCGGGAGAGACGTGGAGAAACGACGACGGAACGAGACGAAGCGCATGCAACCCGTAAGAGAGCGACTGAAAAGAAACCCGAAAAATACTTTTCTTAGTGGAAAATACTGCTCAAAGCCATGTCCTTCCTTGGTGGTCCCTGGAACCCGCACAACACAGAATCATTCACAATGTTCCATTGAAAATATAGAACATTATACACGGCGCTCAAAAATACATCAACATTTTTTTGTACGACTTTGGTAAGCTATGATCAATGAATTTTGTGTTGAAAAGTGTTTGTTTTTTTATAGATAATATACAACTTAATTCTTAAGAGAACTCTTTATGACGAAATGCAATTGATTTTCTTTGAAAATATACGCCTATTGTACGTTATTACTTTCGAAGGAAATATAAACTCCACGTCCATTGCACCGGTGCCCTGCATGGTTTCTCATTGACCCATTTGGTTGAGTTTTTCATTGCCCGAATGTGGGTGTCGTTGTGGCGTGTGCAGCCCTTTGAGACACTCATGATTTAGGGCTATATTAGTAAATATTGATTGATAAACATTGAAATAAATGTCTTCTCTGTGTCTCGAACCGATTTTTGGATTTATTAGCAAAAAAGCTACCACTGAGTAAAGTTATTATTATTATTTTTTTACCGTGATTGTTTTGAATAAATCACGCTTGAATCTTTTTTTTTTTTCTTTTTTTGCAGCGTAAAAACTTTAAAAAAACAGATGTATGAAATGCAAAAGGAAACACATTGCAAACTCATCATAACCCAAGCTGTGGATGGATAAGTGAAATCCAATATTGGAAATGTTGTCTGGATTGTAGCGCGGAGTACGTGAGAACCTCAACGTTTTTCCACCCCGTGAGACGCTCATGAAATTGCAAAGACAGACGAGCATGTTGAGATATTGAAGAAACACAGCAGACTGCAGGCCTGGCTGAGCGAACACTTAGACTTTGCTTTCTTTTCCTGGCTTTGTCTCTTTAGGAAATGGCAGTAAGCGGTCGACTCGTATTCACATACTTGACAAAAGTTCTATCGATGGGTGATGGTAAAAAAAACAAAAAAACATGCTTTCCTGGATTAAAGTAATATCTGGCGGCAAAAAGAGGCTTGCATAGAACCCAGCTCAGCAGTTTCCTTCAGTGCACATAACTATTTAACCGTATGCATCCCCTTTATGTGCAATCCATTATTGAAAGAAACACAATTATTAACTAGAAAAAGCTAAATTCAGTAGAAATTGTGTGTAAACACTAAAACATAAAGTGCCAGGTTACAAAAAAAAGTGTATACCTGCAAAATTAGCTACAAAAACATGCTTACGATTGTATGTCAACAGTTAGCATCAATCAAGTACAAAAATATATAACTCTGATGTATATACTTGGAAAAATAGCTAAAAATGCTAACAAAAGTTAGCGTGCTAACAGTAAGCATGCATCAAGTACATAAATATATGACTCTGAGGTGGATTCCTGCAAAATTAGCCAAATATAGCTAGCATGCTAATGTTACCATGCTTACATGTTAACAGTTAGCATCTGTCAAGTCCTAAAATATTTGACTCTGATGTGTATACCAGGAAAAATGCTCACTTAAGCTCTTAAGGCCCAAGCTGTTTGTTTATATTATTTTTAGTGGAGTATGGAAAAAGACAAGACTTCCGGGGGGGTCTTCAGATAAACTTGGGCGATGCGATTGGAATGTGTTGTTCATAGATTGGTCTCTCCAAAGCTTTGGAATAAAATGTCAAAATACCTTGGAATGTGTTCATAGATTGGTCTCTCCAAAGCTTTGGAATAAAATGTCGAAATACCTATTCTGTCTGGGATTCATTTAAATTCAAAAGAACTTGGGGTAGACCAGCAACTTATATTCCCTCGGAGGAACATCTGGTCCAAACGCAACAGTATGTAACACGTGTCACCACGATCTTTGCTTTCCAGTATTCACACGCGCAACGGGAGCGCGTACATAACAACCAAACGTCGGAACACGAGGATTGCATTTACTTTCAGATTGGCGATTGTTGAGTTGATGTGATTGAGGAAATAATGCAATATGGACACGATCTCGGATGTGGTTCCTAACCTCTTGGATGTGATGCAACAGACTTTTGAAGGTGTTGCAAGGTTACAGATTGAGGTGATGTCCTTTTTAAAAATAGCTTCAAAGCTCTCTGGGGATGGAGCAAAACTTTGAGACGGAGGAAGAGGCTTTGAAGAGAAACCACATTCTTACATTACGCTGGCCAGATTGCAGAACTTTAATAGATTGATTGAAACTTTTATTAGTAGATTGCTAGTACATATTCCGTACAATTGACCACTAAATGGTAACACCCGAATACGTTTTTCAACTTGTTTAAGTCAGGTTCCACGTTAATCAATTCATGGTAAACTGTTGGGACACAGACTTTTTACACATCTGAAATTATCCGAAGCTCACTGATGGAAATAGTGAGCGCGCAGCGTCAGTGAGCGTGGGGAAAACAGACGATATCGAACTGTATTGTCTATTATTGTGTTTCTTTACCATAGGGCCCAGTGTTGTGCTGCGAGCAACCCCACCCCCTCCCCAGCCAAAATATATATGTTTTTCCCCTGCTGCAGAACCCATATGGACTCTGCAGCTATACTCAGTTGTAATACACTGTGGCAGTACCATATTTTTTTAAGGACGGGAGTGGAAGAAGTGTCAAAAGATGGTGCTAACTGTTTTAATGACAACGAGCAGCATCTGTGGCTCACCAGTGCAACAAATGTGTTCCCTGAAAAAACGTCCGACCGCAACTCTAATAACTAAAGTTCCTTGGTTGATTAATGTACACTCACTACACCGGTATGTTTTAGTGCTTTCATGGCGAGTTTACTGACAGATATAAATAAGAACTTTACACTACTTTATATTAGAAACGGCAACAGCGGAGGATAAATGTCCTATGAGAAAAAGATAGAGAAAAAAGAAAGGCTTATCGACAAAGGTGGATGCGCACATTTTTTCAGGATTTATGCAGATCCTAAATACAGAATACTAGAAGGTAAGAAAAGTTGATTTTGCATATTATTGCGAAACAAAACGCCAGGTACTGTCTTATATTTGTTGCGTTTTCCGAGGGAATTTAGGTTGCTGGTCAACCCCAAGTTCTTTTGATGACACATAAGCTGATTTTAAATGAAACCCAGAACAGAATAGGTATTTTGCAATTTATTCCAAAGCTTTGGGGAGACCAACCTATGTAACAACACATTCAATTCGCATTGCCTAAGTTCATCTGAAAACCCTCCGGAAGTCTTGTCTTTTTCCATACGCCACTTGTCAAATAATGAATGTGTGTGTGTGTGTGTGTGTATATATATATGTGTGTGTGTGTGTGTGTGTATATATACATATATAAGTATATATATGTATGTTTATATATGTATATATATATATGTGTATATATATACACATATGTATATATATATATGTACATGTATATATATGTACATATATGTATATGTACACACACATATACATACATACATATATAGCAAATACATACATATGTAGCACCAGAGCACATTTATTCAATAGGTGAAATAGCAGTCAAAGCTCTAGTCAGTCATCCGCGAACTTTGTCTCGGTAAGCGGAGGTGGGACCGCGAGCTTACACGGACAGAGCCTCGTGAATTGCCACTTGCTGGTGCTGAGAAACACCGCAAGGTAACACAAATCAGGAAGAAACATATGATTGCAAAGCCAAATGTCGCTGTGGGCATATTTCGGCTTGAAACGGAATGAGTAAGATGAACCCGTCAACATGGACGAAAGAGACTTGGTGGAAAAGTATGGCAACAAAAATAAAAATACAGCAAAACAAACCACCTGTGACCCAGTTTTTTCTAACTGAAGAGAAAACTGCATTACAAGTAGGGTTGTACGGTATACCAGAATTAGTATAGTACTGCGATACTAATTAATCATATTCTGTACTATACCGCCTCTGAAAAGTACCGGTGTGCCCCCTCTCGTCGAGACATTGCTGGTATACGAGCAGACGAGCATGTTCGGCAGTGCACAATCACTGAGTACTTACAAGTAGACACAGTGTGTAGACAGAAAAGGGAGAACGGACGCATTTTGGCTTAAAAACTAACGATAATGGTAAAGTTATAACAAATGCCTACTGGAAGAGGTGCTTTAAGACATGGCTAGCTAGCTAGAGGCTAAAGTCCAGCTACTTCTGAATCACTAATGCTTGCCTCCATGGCGACAAATAAAGTACGTTTTTTACAAGTATCATCCCTGCAGGACAAAGAATAGCTAAACATGCTTCACTACACACCGTAGCTCACCAGGCGTTAAAATGTAAACAAACGGCATTGGTGGATCCACACCTAACATCCACTGTAATGATACCAAGTACAGAAGTGTATTGAGTTGATCCTACTATGATGATGTTGATATTTTTTGGCATCACAACATTTTCTTTCGTTTTTTTATGTATATTATGTTTATAAACTCTGGAAATATGTCCCTGGACACATGAGGACCTTGAATATGACCAATGTATGATCCTGTAACTACTTGGTATCGGATTGATACCCAAATTTGTGGTGTCATCCAAAACTAATGTAAAGTATCAAACAACAGAAGAATGACTATTACATTTTAGCAGAAGTGTCGATAGAACATGTTAAAAGAGAAAGTAAGCAGATATTAACAGTAAATGAACAATCCATTTTTTTTTCCCATCCATTTTCTGCCGCTTATTCCCGTTCGGGGTCGCGGGGGGCGCTGGCGCCTATCTCAGCTACAATCGGGCGGAAGGCGGGGTACACCCTGGACAAGTCGCCACCTCATCGCAGGGCCAACACAGATAGACAGACAACATTCACACTCACATTCACACACTAGGGCCTATTTTAGTGTTGCCAATCAACCTATCCCCAGGTAAATGAACAAGTGGATTGATAAATCATTTTCTACCACTTGTCCTTAACGTTGACAAAATAATAGAATGGAAAATGACAGAATATGTTACTGCATGTCAGTAGAGTAGACTAAATTAGGAGCCTTAGTTTGCCTACTTACTACTAAAAGACAAGTTGTCTTGTACGTTCACTATTTTATTTAAAGGACAAACTTTCAATATGTCACACCGCGGTGAGGGTTGTCTTGTCTTGGTTTTTCCTGTCTTATGATTTGCATGCTTTAGTTTGAAAAGTAACTCTCCTCTCGTTTCAGGTCACTTGCCCTTCCTTTTGTGTCATCGGTCTGACGTCATCCCTGTTCCCTGATTGTTTCCACCAGTTACCTATTACCCTCATGTGTCTTATAAGCCCACTCCTCCCTTTGTTCTGTGCCAGATTGTTTTGTTTATTCGTGCTCTCTAGCGTCCATGTCCATGCCTTGCCTCGTCTCGTGCTAAATCCCTTTGTTACTATTTTGAGTGTTCCTTTCTTCCTCCTCAGCGGAGTGATTTTGGTTATTTCGTTTATTCAGCCAAAGTGATAAGTTATCAGTTATTTTTTTCGTTCTTTCCTCAGATTTTTTGAGTGAGATTTTTTTTGTTAATACTTTATTAGATTAGATAGTGTAGAAGTTTTCATAGCCGTTGTTTCTTCCTCCTGTTGGAGCGTTTTTTGTTAATACATTTTATAACATACACGGCGCCAATTGTAGTTTGTCTTTGCTTTTGTGTTTTTGGTTGTTCCTTTTTTTTGGAACCCTTTTCGCCGATTAGTTTTTGGGGTTAAGATAGCTATTGTATTCCATGACTTTGGAGGTGAAAGGAAGTTATCAAAATAAAAGCCTGTCAAAGTTCCCTACTCTGCACCTGAGTCCTATCCTTTTTACCAAGCCTGACACAATAAGAAACAATATGTCTAATGGACCGTAAGATTTTTAGTTAAAATTAAGACAATAATGCAATTTTTTGTGCGCCTCTTCATTTAGAAAAGTATCAAAAAGTACAGAAAAGTTTTGACATCATTTTGTTACCGGTACCAAAATATTGGTATCGGAACAACACTAATTATTTTAAAATGTTATTGAAGTTCAAATTTTGCAACAAGAGATGGACAGTCCACTTTATTTATATATTTGTTTACTTATTTAGGATCACTACTAGTTGTTGACCTTTCAAATACAATGGTCAAAAATACTGACAATAAAATTGTTTATCATGGGCTTCACGGTGGCAGAGGGGTTAGTGCGTCTGCCTCACAATACGAAGGTCCTGCAGTCCTGGGTTCAAATCCAGGCTCGGGATCTTTCTGTGTGGAGTTTGCATGTTCTCCCCGTGAATGTGTGGGTTCCCTCCGGGTACTCCGGCTTCCTCCCACTTCCAAAGACATGCACTTGGGGATAGGTTGATTGGCAACACTAAATTGGCCCTAGTGTGTGAATGTGAGTGTGAATGTTGTCTGTCTATCTGTGTTGGCCCTGCGATGAGGTGGCGACTTGTCCAGGGTGTACCCCGCCTTCCGCCCGATTGTTGCTGAGATAGGCGCCAGCGCCCCCCGCGACCCCGAAAGGGAATAAGCGGTAGAAATGGATGGATGGAAAATTGTTTATCATGAATTATTTGTTGGACATGTCATCCAGTAGGATGTGTTATCAGCCCAGGTCGAGCTAGTTTTTGCGAAACATTCAAATTGAACCCTATCCGTTGACTATAACGCTTCATACTGCACGCACATCCACTTCAGAAAGAATGAATTGCATCACTGGCCTCCAGCTGCAAGTCAATTTGCAGCATTTCCTGTGAAGGTCTCGCTATGTAAATCCCCGACCGGCTATGCTTGACCCCTTTAACCAGCCTGCATCCTTCCCAAAAACATCGGCAAGAGTAATGTAGAACATTAATCCACAAAGGGGCTCCCGCGGCCACGAGGAAAACCTTCTTAGTGTTGCGCAAAAACATGGAAGCAGGCAACTTTTAGTCATAGTCATGAAGTGACAGAATACTACTTTCAAACATATTACTATTATTTTGGGTGTACCAAAATAAAAGTTCAGAAGATGACGTCCTTCCGCCATCCGGGTCCCTGCCGTTGTGTTCTTGAGCAATACCCTGCCACATTGCTCCCAGCGCCACCCAAAGGAAAATTAGCAACTATAGGTTTACATTCAGATTTAAGATTTAAATTTAAGATTCAGATTAAACATATAGGGTTAGATTTAACATTTAGATTTACATTCAACATTTAGTGCTCACATTCAGATGTAAGATTTACATTTGTGATTTAGATTTCAGATTTGGATTGTACTTTTTGGGTTAAATTTAATATTTAGATTCAGATTTAGATCTACCATTTAGATTTAGAGTCAATAAAAAGCGCCCACATTTACAAGTTGATTTAGTTTTAACATTTAGGTTTAAAGATTTAACATTTAGATTTACATTCAACATTTAGCGCTCACATTTAGATGTAAGATTTACATTTGAGATTTAGATTTCAGATTTTGATTAAACTTTTTGGTTTGAATTTAATATTTAGATTTAACATTAGATTTAGTTCTACCATTTAGGTTTAGAGTCAAAATAAAGCGGCCACATTTACAAGTTGATTTAGATTTAACATTTAGGTTTAGATTAAATATTTCGATTCACATTTAACATTTAGAGCTCACATTTTGATGTAAGATTTACATTTGAGATTTAGATTTCAGATTTTGATTAAACTTTTTGGTTTAAATTTAATATTTAGATTCCAGATTAAGATTTAACATTAGATTTAGATCTACCATTTAGGTTTAGAGTCAACATAAACCGGCCACTTTTACAAGTTGATTTAGATTTAACATTTAGGTTTAGATTAAACATTTAGATTCACATCTAACATTTAGAGCTCACATTTTGATGTAAGATTTACATTTGAGATTTAGATTTCAGATTAGGATTAAATTTAATATTTAGATTCAACATTAGATTTACATCTACCATTTAGGTTTAGAGTCAACATTAAGCGCTCACATTTACAAATTGATTTAGATTTAGATTTAACATTTCGGTTTGGATCTAACATTTAGCGGTCACATTTATATGTAAGATATACATTTGAGATTTAGATTTCCATTCAACATTTAACACTCAATTTAGATGTAAGATTTAACTTTGAGATTTAGATTTCACATTTGGATTAAACTTTTTGGTTTAAATTTAATATTTAGATTCCAGATTTAGATTTAACATTAGATTTAGATCTACTATTTATGTTTAGAGTCAACATTAAATGCTCACATTTACAAGTTGATTTAGATTTAACATTTAGGTCTAGATTTAACATTTAGATTTACATTTAACACTCACATTTAGATGTAAGATTTACATTTGAAATTTAGATTTTAGATTTTGATTAAACTTTTTGGTTTAAATTTAATATTTAGATTCCAGATTTAGATTTAACATTAGATTTAGATCTACCATTTAGATTTAGAGTCAACATTAAGTGCTCACATTTACGAGTTGATTTAGATTTAGATTTAACATTTAGGTTTACATTTAACATTTAGAATTACATTTAACATTTAGCGTTTACATTTAGATGTAAGTTTTACATTTGAGATTTAGATTTCAGATATGGATTGAACTTTTTGGTTTAGATTTAATATTCAGATTCCAGATTTAGATTTAACATTAGATTTAGATGTACCATTTAGATTTAGAGTCAATAAAAAGCATCCACATTTACGAGTTGATTTAGTTTTAACATTTAGGTTTAAAGATTTAACATTTAGATTTACATTCAACATTTAGCGCTCACATTTAGATGTGAGAATTACATTTGAGATTTAGATTTCAGATTTGGATTCAATTTTTGGTTTGAATTTAATATTTAGCTTCAACATTAGATTTACTTCTACCATTTAGATTTAGAGTCAACATTAAGTGCTCACATTTACAATTTGATTTAGATTTAGATTTAACATTTAGGTTTTGATTTAACATTTAGATTTTCATTCAGCATTTAGTGCTCAAATTCAGATGTAAGATTTACATTTGTGATTTAGATTTCAGATTTGGATTGAACTTTTTGATTTAAATTTAATATCTATATTCAAGATTTAGATTTAACATTAGATTTAGATCTACCATTTAGATTTAGAGTCAACATTAAGTGCTCACATTTACGAGTTGATTTAAATTTATATTTAACATTTAGGTTTAGATTTAACATTTAGATTAACATGTAACATTTAGCGTTTACATCTAGATGAAAGATTTACATTTGAGATTTAGATTTCAGATTTGGATTGAACTTTTTGGTTTAGCTTTAATATTCATATTCCAGATTTAGATTTAACATTAGATTTAGATCTACCATTTAGATTTAGAGTCAACATTAAGTGCTCACATTTACGAGTTGATTTAGATTTAGATTTAACATTTAGGTTTACATTTAACATTTAGAATTACATTTAACATTTAGCGTTTACATTTAGATGTAAGTTTTACATTTGAGATTTAGATTTCAGATATGGATTGAACTTTTTGGTTTAGATTTAATATTCAGATTCCAGATTTAGATTTAACATTAGATTTAGATGTACCATTTAGATTTAGAGTCAATAAAAAGCATCCACATTTACGAGTTGATTTAGTTTTAACATTTAGATTTACATTCAACATTTAGCGCTCACATTTAGATGTGAGAATTACATTTGAGATTTAGATTTCAGATTTGGATTCAATTTTTGGTTTGAATTTAATATTTAGCTTCAACATTAGATTTACTTCTACCATTTAGGTTTAGAGTCAACATTAAGCGCTCACATGTACAAGTTGATTTAGATTTAACATTTAGGTTTAGATTTAACATTTAGATTTCCATTCAACATGTAGCGGTCACATTTAGATGTAAGATATACATTTGACGATTAGATTTCCATTCAACATTTAACACTCGATTTAGATGTAAGATTTAACTTTGAGATTTAGATTTCACATTTGGATTAAACTTTTTGGTTTAAATTTAAGATTTAGATTCCAGATTTAGATTTAACATTAGATTTAGATCTACCATTTATGTTTAGAGTCAAAATTAAATTCTCACATTTACGAGTTGATTTAGATTTAACATTTAGGTTTAAAGATTTAACATTTAGATTTACATTCAACATTTAGCGCTCACATTTAGATGTAAGATTTACATTTGAGATTTAGATTTCAGATTTGGATTAAACATTTTGGTTTAAATTTAATATATGGATTTAACATTAGATTTAGATCTACCATTTAGATTTAGAGTCAACATTAAGTGCTCACATTTACAATTAGATTTAGATTTAACATTTAGGTTTTGATTTAACATTTAGATTTACATTGAACATTTAGTGCTCACATTCAGATGTAAGATTTACATTTGTGATTCAGATTTCAGATTTGGATTGAATTTTTTGGTTTAAATTTAATATTTAGATTCCAGATTTAGATTTAACAATAGATTTAGATCTACCATTTAGATTTAGAGTCAATAAAAAGCACCCACATTTACAAGTTAATTTACATTTAACATTTAGGTTTAAAGATTCAACATTTAGATTTACATTCAACATTTAGCGCTCACATTTAGATGTAAGATTTACATTTGAGATTTAGATTTCAGATTTGGATTAAATGTTTTGGTTTAAATTTAATATTTGGATTCAACATTAGATTTAAACCTACCATTTAGATTTAGAGTCAACATTAAGAGCTCACATTTACAATTTGATTTAGATTTAACATTTAGGTTTTGATTTAACATTAAATTTACATTCAACATTTAATGCTCACATTCAGATGTAAGATTTACATTTGTGATTTAGATTCCAGATTTATATTTAACATTAGATTTAGATCTACCATTTAGATTTAAAGTCAACATTAAGTGCTCACATTTACGAGTTGATTTATATTTATATTTAACATTTAGGTTTAGATTTAACATTTAGATTTACATTAAACATTTAGCGTTTACTTCTAGACGAAAGATTTACATTTGAGATTTAGATTTCAGATTTGGATTGAACTTTTTGGTTTGGCTTTAATATTTAGATTCCAGATTTGGATTAAACATTAAGATTTAGATCTACCGTTTAGATATAGAGTCAACATTAACTGCCCACATTTACAAGTTGATTTACATTTATGATTCAGATTAAAGATTTAGATTTAAAATTTAGAATTACATGCAACATTTTGCACTCACATTTATATGCAAGATTTAAATTTGAGATTTAAATTTCAGATTTGGATTAAACTTTTTGGTTTAAATTTAATATTTAGATTCAACAATAGATTTAGATTTAATATTCAGGTTAAGAGTCAACATTAAGTGCTCACATTTACAAGTTGATTTAGATTTAACATTAAGGTTTAGATTTAACATTAAGGTTTAGATTTAACATTTAGATTTGCATTCAACATTTAGCGCTCACATTTTGATGTAAGATTTACATTTGAGATTTAGATGTCAGATTTGGATTAAACTTTTTGGTTTAAATTTTAATATTTAGATTCAACATTAGATTTAGATCTACAATTTAGGTTTAGAATCAACATTAAGCGCCCACATTTACAAGTTGATTTAGATTTAGATTTAACATTTAGTTTTTGAAACAGCATTTAGATTTACATCCAACATTTAGGGTTTCGCATTTATATGTAAGATTTACATTTAAGATATAGATTTGAGATTTGGATTGAAATTTTTGGTTTCGCTTTAATATTTAGATTACAAATTTAGATTTAACATTAGTTTTAGATCTACCATTTAGGTTTGGAGTAAACATTAAGTGCCCACATTTACAAGTTGATTTAGATTTAAATTTAACATCTACTGTAAGTTTAGCATTTAGGTTTAGATTTGACTTTTAAATTTAGATTTGACATTTACATTTAAATTTAAAGGGGAACAT
This sequence comes from Nerophis ophidion, assembly GCF_033978795.1. NCBI lineage: Eukaryota > Metazoa > Chordata > Actinopteri > Syngnathiformes > Syngnathidae > Nerophis > Nerophis ophidion. The sequence continues at coordinate 14,688,510 of NC_084635.1, forward strand.
TATCACCAGACCTATGTAAGCCTCAATATATACCTTGATGGTGCAGAAAAAAAGACCATGTATTTTTTTAACCGATTTCCGAACTCTAAATGGGTGAATTTTGGCGAATTAAACACCTTTCTGTTCATCGCTCACTGAGCGATGACGTCAGTACGTGACGTCAACTAGGTAATAAAGCCGCCATTTTCATTTTCTCAAACACATTACAAACACCGCGTCTCAGCTCTGTTATTTTCCGTTTTTTCGACTATTTTCTGGAACCTTGGAGACATCATGCCTCGTCGGTGTGTTGTCGGAGGGTGTAACAACACTAACAGGGAGGGATTCAAGTTGCACCACTGGCCCAAAGATGGGAAAGCGGCAAAAAATCGGCTGCCTGACCCCCATAGAATGTGCCGGAGTGTCTGCACATTTTACCGGCGATGCTAAGGCAGACATGGCACAGAGATGTATGGATAACCTGCAGATGCATTTGCAACGATAAAGTCAACAAAATCACAAAGGTGAGTTTTGTTGATGTTGTTGACTTATGTGCTAATCAGACATATTTGGTCACGGCGTGACTGTCAGCTAACATGCTATTTAGGCTAGCTGTATGTACATTTGAAACTATATTTACATCCAGCATTTCCTTCCACCCAAATTTAATGACAAACAAACACTTACCAATCGACAGATTTAAGTTGCTCCAGTGTCAATGCGAAAGTCCGGATCGTTTGGTCCGCACATTTTACCGGCGATGCTAATGCAGACATGGCCGAATAGCGTCAATAGCTATTCGCTCAATAGCTTCAGTTTCATATTCAATTTCGTTTTCGCTATCTGCCTCCATACTCCAACCATCCGCAATCTGTTGAATCGCTTAAGCCGCTGAAATCCGAGTCTGAATCTGAGCTAATGTCGCTATACCTTGCTGTGCTATTCGCCATTGTTTGTTTGTATTGGCAGCACTGGATGACGTCACAAGAAAATGGACAGTGGCTTTGAAGATAGCGAAAATAAGTCACTTTAAAGCTTTTTTTTTTTTTAGGGATATTCCGGGACGGGTAAAATTTTGAAAAAAAAAAATCAAAAAATAAAATAAGCCACTGGGAGGAGACCCTGCCCCAAGTGGAGGAGTTCAAGTACCTAGGAGTCTTGTTCACGGGTGAGGGAAGAGTGGATCGTGAGATCGACAGGTGCGGCATCTTCAGTAATGCGGACGTTGTACCGATCCGTTGTGGTGAAGAAGGAGCTGAGCCGGAAGGCAAAGCTCTCAATTTACCTGTCGAGCTACGTTCCCATCTTCACCTATGGTCCTGAGCTTTGGGTCATGACCGAAAGGATAAGATCACGGGTACAAGCGGCCGAAATGAGTTTACTCCGCAGTGTGGCGGGGCTCTCCCTTAGAGATAGGGTGAGAATCTCTGTCATCCGGGAGGAACTCAAAGTAAATCGAGAGGAGCCAGATGAGGTGGTTCGGGCATCTGGTCAGGATGCCACCCGAACGCCTCCCTATGGAGGTGTTTAGGACACGACCAACCGGTAGGAGGCCACGGGGAAGACCCAGGACACGTTGGGAAGACTATGTCTCCCGGCTGGCCTGGGAACGCCTCGGGATCCCCCGGGAAGAGCTAGACGAAGTGGCTGGGGAGAGGGAAGTCTGGGTTTCCCTGCTTAGGCTGCTGCCCCCGCGACCCGACCTCGGATAAGCGGAAGAAGATGGATGGATGGAGATGGCACTGGGAACTGATTTTTATTGGTTTTAACCCTTTTGAAATTGTGATGATGTTCCCCTTTAACATTTAGATTCAGATTCAACATTCAGATAAATGTGATGAAAATGAGCATAATGTGAGAAAAGTGTGTTAAACGTGAGAAATATATCTGCTAAAAAAAACTCTGCACCCCATAAAGATCAGCTATTGCCTTATCACACCAATCACAAATTGGATACAATCCACGGAAAATGGACTCTGTGTCCCACCTTACAAAACCAACAGCCAGGTATCTTCATTCTTTCCGAAGACTGCGTCGGACGCAGATCATCAGTCACAGAGTTTCATATGAAATGATGTATAACAGTCAGAAATCCTTCAGGGCCTGGACTTTTTCTAGTCTGCCATGACATCAAGGTAGACTTTAGTTCTTCAGTGTTCAGAGGTTTGTCTCGCCTGACAAACATTTCAGGGTCAATAAATGGGATCTCTAGCGACCTTTAGAACATTTGGCAGTGGGACCCACAGGAATAGAAGTTTTCGTAATAAGTCAAGTCACTGGGTCGACAGTACCAGTGTGTATCTGTGAAGGGACACCAAACTGCTGTAGTGTGAAAGCAATTTCCTGGCTTTGTCACCTAATTCGTAAAAACGTGACCATTTTCTTAGTCATACTGCTGATGCCTCCTCAGTAGCCATGACGTCAAATTCTACTTCGTGGGGGGAGTAATTCCTTACGGAGACCAGCATCCGGTGAAACTGCACACCCGTTCTGACATTCTGTAATACTTTGGAGCACTCTTTCTCCTCGTGGCAAAATGATCTGCCTGGCATGCCTAATACATTGTCCATGCTGGCACTTCACTCACGTTGTTTGAAGCAAACAGGCCCATATTGTCTAATCTGACTCACAAATAAATGGACTGAAGCGCCAGGGGTAGTGGGACAAATGTGGAGACAATTGTTCGATCAGAAATAACACGTGGGGAGAGCAAGACAGAGTGTATTAGTCTATTGTCAACATGAGGAAGGTGAATTCGAGAGAGTACCGTGCACAGTAGAGAAGAAAGGAGCTGCCAGTACATTTAGCCCCGTCACATCAGACCAATAAAATTGCCATACAATGTCACAGTGGACCTATGAATTGGTCCACAATAAATCGAACGCCCTCACACAATCATTCAGTCGGCCATTTAGCGTGGTATGGACTCGCCTTCGTCATGGTTGAAGACACGACGAAACGCAAAAAGAGGCAGCCCCAAATCGACCCGGCCATCGTAAAAGAAAAAAAACAACAACTTGTCGCATGGAACTGAACTCCACCACCACTAACGGGCTCTGAAAAGCCAGACTGTTGCCGAAGAAGATGACGTCAGCGGTAAAGGGGCCAAGAACAAGCTCCGTCCGGTACAGTAAGTTACTTTAAATTGTGGTAAATCTGTGAATGGACAAAAGCGCCTGTGTAAATATTTTATGCTTTAATGTGTACACCTGCGACTTGTGTGGTAAATATATGTACAAAATAACATTTGTAAAAAAATGTATTGCAAAAAATTGCGGCTAGTTGAGCAACAATCGTGCTCCCGTGTTTAATTTTAAAAATTGTTTACTAATTGGTTCTTATCTAGTTTGCACTTTGTCTGTGTTATCATCATTATTATTAATATTGGCTTGTATCTAGTTTGCACTTTGTATTATTACAAACCCCGTTTCCATATGAGTTGGGAAATTGTGTTGGATGTAAATATAAACGGAATTATTTATTTTTATTTATTTATTTATTTATTTATTTCGGCAATCTTCACATAAAACAAAGAACAACAACAAAAAAAGGAAAACAAAAAAACACTCATTTGAGCAATGATTGAGCCGAAAGGGTGGAGGTTGAGGCAACGCTTATATAAACCTACCCCATCACAACAAGAACAAGATACAAAATATAAAAAAACCTAAAACATGCTTCACTTATATTACTTTCTTTTAAGCAATATATAAGCAACATATATGTAGCACACGTCTCATATACACAGTTTAACATTTAAATCAAACATATACATTTGTACACTTATATAAATATATATATTGTATATACACAATTTATTTAAATTCCATATAAAGTGGTAATATATACATTTTAATATAACCTATATGTATAATTATGAAATAATAAATTGTATTTATATACATATCATATATTATTGTCTTTCTAAAACAATGTTTGCTCTTCTTTGTTATATTTACTAATGATAAATGATTTAAAAAGCTTTTTAAACTGGTTTATGTTGGTGCTGTGTTTTATTTCATCCTTTAAACAGTTCCATATTTTAACCCCTGCTATTGTTATACTCATTCGTTTCTGCGTTGTTCTACAATATTGGATCTTAAAAAGTAGTTCTCCTCTTAAATTATAATTCCCTTCTCTCTGTAAAAATCTTCTCTGTAACCCTGTTGGAAGTGAATCTTTACTTGCTTTATAAATCATTTGGGAAGTCTTGATTACAATGATTTGCAAATCCTTTTCAACCCATATTCAGTTGAATGCACTACAAAGACAAGATATTTGATGTTCAAACTCATAAACTTAATTTTTTTTTTGCAAATAATAATAATTTAGAATTTCATGGCTGCAAAATGTGCCAAAGTAGTTGGGAAAGGGCATGTTCACCACTGTGTTACATCAAATTTTCTTTTAACAACACTCAACGTTTGGGAACTGAGGAAACTAATTGTTGAAGCTTTCAAAGTGGAATTCTTTCCCATTCTTGTTTTATGTAGAGCTTCAGTCGTTCAACAGTCCGGGGTCTCCACTGTCGTATTTTACGCTTCATAATGCGTCACACATTTTTGATTGGAGACAGGTCTGGACTGCAGGCGGGCCAGGAAAGTACCCACACTCTTTTTTTTACGAAGCCACGCTGTTGTAACACTTGTCTTACTGAAATAAGCAGGGGCGTCCATGATAACGTTGCTTGGATGACAACATATGTTGCTCCAAAACCTGTATGGACCCTTCAACATTAATGGTGCCTTCACAGATGTGTAAGTTACCCATGCCTTGGGCACTAATACACCCCCATACCATCACAGATGTTGGCTTTTAAACTTTGCGCCTATAACAATCCAAATGGTTATGTTCCTCTTTGTTCTGGAGGACATCACGTCCCCTGTTTCCAAAATTTGAAATGTGGACTCGTCAGACCACAGAACACCTTTCCACTTTGCATCAGTCCATCTTAGATGAGCTCGGGCCCAGCCAAGCCGGCGGCGTTTCAGGATATTGTTGATAAATGGGTTTGGCTTTGCATAGTAGAGTTTTAACTTGCATTTACAGATGTAGCGACCAACTGTAGTTACTGACAGTGGTTTTATGTAGAGTTCCCGAGCCCATGTGGTGATATCCTTTACACACTGATATCGGTTTTTGATGCAGTACCGCCCGAGGGATCAAAAGTCCGTAATATCGATTACGTACAGTGATTTCGCCAGATTTTCTGAACTTTTTGATGATTTTACGGGCCGTAGATGGTAAAATCCCTAAATTCCTTGCAATAGCTCGTTGAGAAATGTTGTTCTAAAACTGTTCGACAATTTGCTTACAAAGTGGTGACCCTCGCCCCATCCTTGTTTGCGAATTACTTAGCATTTCATCGAAGCTGTTTTTATACCCAATCATGGCACCCACTTGTGTCCCAATTAGCCTGCACACCTGTGGGATGTTCCAAATAAGGGTTTGATGAGCATTCCTCAACTTTATCGGTATTTTATGCCACCTTTCCCAACTTCTTTGTCACGTGTTGCTGGCATCAAATTCTAAAGTTAATGATTATCTGCAAAAAAAAAAAATGTTTATTAGTTTGAACATCAAATATGCAAATCATTGTATTCTGTTTATATTTACATCTAACACAATTTCCCAACTCATGTCTATGTTTCTGTACCTGTCCCTATTTCAAATAAACGTGTATATATATATATATATATATATATATATATATATATATATATATATATATATATATATATGTATGAGGGGCTTCACGTTGGCAGAGGGGTTAGTGCGTCTGCCTCCCGCGACCCCAAAGGGAATAAGCGGCAGAAAATGGATGGATGGAGATAGATAGATATATACATATATATATATATATATACGTATATATATATATATATATATGGGTGCGGCTAGATATATACGTATATATATATATATATATACGTATATATATATATATATATACGTATATATATATATATATATATGGGTGCGGCTCGTATTTAGGTGCACTCTATAGCCTGGAAATGACAGTATTTGAGGCTGACAAGTTATCATTAACTTACCATTAAAGATGATCGTATAATTGCCTAGCCATATAATTTTTTTTTTCTATTTTAGAAAGGTGCAATGACGCATGGGACTAATGCGCAACAGAGAATCGTACCTTTTGAAAGCATGTGTACAATTCAAGTGAGGCATGAATCCATGTCAAGTTCAGCACTGGGTGATGCCGGTCTAATCTTCTCTATCCTCTGTTTAAAAAACCAAAGCTCCACCCCCTGCAGGGATGATAATGACATCAGCTCACACACACACAGTATGCATTGTTGCTCATGCAGGTTTTGTGTCACAGCGAGGGTCGCCAACTCCCTGAAAAATAATTACTCCAAGACAAGTCGTTAGCATGGCCGAGCATCCCCCTTTTTTTCTCCTTTTTTTTTTATTTGTGTAAGACGATTTTTATACTATATGACTAAAACTTGAGTTAATTAGATGCATGTTCTGGAGTAAACATGGGAAGACAACTCGTTTAATAACTTATTTTTACACTTTAATGTCCATGCTGACGAAACCCTAGCTGGGGATTGAATCAGAAGCAGAAATACTTTATTAATCCCCGAGGGGGGAATAAGATTTTCTGCATCCTGCAACCTGCATCCTTTGACACAAAAAGCCAGAAGTGTGCACCACAAGTCTGTCATGATTAGTAGTGTTGTTGTTTAAGGCAAAAAGCGAACATTGCGATACACCTGTGAAACTAATTTGCCGCTGTATGCTCAAAATAGGTAAATATTATATTTTATTATGAATGTGCCTGTTACTACATTACACATACATACTTACAGTGTGTATAAAAAAAAAACAACTTGGAGGCTTTTGGATACGGAGCAATTCCCATTGACTCCATTTTTAGCTGACTTTTACTTTTATTTACGAGTTAGAGTGCATTAAAAAAAAGAAACACGTGTTTCTGTCTTACATAAGGATTACCATGTGCACAATATTGTACATCAGACCTCAGCAAACTAAGGCCAGGGGGTCAGATGCGGCCTGTTGAGCTTTTCAATCTGGACGCCGGACATTCCCAAATAATTGTTTTAGATCTTTAAGATGGAAAGTGCAGCTGCCATTATGATGTGCAGTCATGTTTTCTAATGACCGGAAGTCTTCAACTATACTAAGTATTACAATGCTTGGAATCTGCATGATATACTGGTTACTATGGTCCTCTAATTAGTTAATATGGTCCTCTAATTAGTTACTATGGTCCTCTAATTAGTTACTATGGTCCTCTAATTAGTTACTATGGTCCTCTAATTAGTTACTTTGGTCCTCTAATTAGTTACTATGGTCCTCTAATTAGTTACGATGGTCCTCTAATTAGTTACTATGGTCCTCTAATTAGTTACTATGGTCATCTAATTAGTTACTATGGTCCTCTAATTAGTTACTATGGTCATCTAATTAGTTACTATGGTCCTCTAATTAGTTAATATGGTCATCTAATTACTTACTATGGTCCTCTAATTAGTTACGATGGTCATCTAATTAGTTACTATGGTCCTCTAATTAGTTACTATGGTCCTTTAATTAGTTACGATGGTCCTCTAATTAGTTACTATGGTCCTCTAATTAGTTACTATGGTCCTCTAATTAGTTACTATGGTCATCTAATTAGTTACTATGGTCCTCTAATTAGTTACTATGGTCCTCTAATTAGTTACTATGGTCCTCTAATTAGTTACGATGGTCATCTAATTACTTACTATGGTCCTCTAATTAGTTACTATGGTCCTCTAATTAGTTACTATGGTCCTCTAATTAGTTAATATGGTCATCTAATTAGTTACTATGGTCATCTAATTAGTTACTATGGTCATCTAATTAGTTACGATGGTCATCTAATTAGTTACTATGGTCATCTAATTACTTACTATGGTCATCTAATTACTTACTATGGTCATCTAATTACTTACTATGGTCCTCTAATTAGTTAATATGGTCATCTAATTAGTTACTATGGTCATCTAATTAGTTACTATGGTCATCTAATTAGTTACGATGGTCATCTAATTACTTACTGTGGTCATCTAATTACTTACTATGGTCATCTAATTACTTACTATGGTCACTATGAGATATCTCAGATTGTAAGGGGAGGTTTTTTTTCACTATGTTTGTTAAATTTTGGTTGCGTTTCGGTTGATTGTAAAATATGTTGTCAATATTCAGTGTTTTATCATTCATAGGTAATATTGTAAATCCCACATTCTTTATTTTCATTTACATTCTGGATGTCTCATTCAGTAAAAAAAAAAAAATCAAATTCCATTCCGTTTTTTTAAGGCGGTCTGTCATAATGTTTTTAGCTTTCAATTATTATTGTGCGGCGCTGCAAGGATCAGGAGCGAAAATGAATTCATATTTATTTGTGCAGAGCAAAAAAAAAAAAAACAACCTCTGGATAAACATTTTTTTTTTTCAGTCCAAGGAACTCACTTTTGGCACCCTTGTGAGGCATTAAAAGCCACAAATTATAACGGGTCAGTCAGTCCCACAAATGCTGGCTGAGTAACAACAATATGAACGTTGCACGGAAAACATCTCTGCCAGTTTCTGCATCCCACAGGGATTTTTCTATTGTTTTTCTGCACCTGCGGTTCCCACATAAGGTTGCAACATTGTTTGTCAACACTGTCTGCTCTCATTTTCTCGCACATTTGACCCTCTGATATTCTGTTTACCTACACTCTGTCCTCCCCCTGTCTAGGCCTGCTGTGTGTGTGTGTGTGTGTGTGTGTGTGTGTGTGTGTGTTACACAGAACATCAATTTCCACCTTTCTATTAGCCCCAGGTCCAGTGGACCCGGACATCTTACATGTAATAGAAACTTGTAGGGGGGGTTTATGGTGTGTGGTCATTAAATATATATTCTGATATATGTTCTTCACATAAAATGAGCCAAAGTCAGTGAATCTCAGTTTGAAAAATTATTCATTGTATCATTTTTCTTCTAATAAAAAATTAAAACCGGTCCCACAGACCCGAACACCACACAAGTATGCCACCGCCCTTGTGTGGGGGCATATTCACCTTTAGCAATTTCTGTATTCACTTCGACGACCGAAACTTAAGCGTGCGAGTGCATTTTTTCTGTTTTTACCAAGCATGTCAAATTGAACGCATTAATCAAAATAATCATAACAAATGTCGCAATAATCATGTATAGTTGCGGATAAGTCAGACAATAACATTTTGAGCGCGAATGCTCTTTGACCTTGAAAAAGTTTGTGTATAACATTCTGGAAGTGAAATTGCAATTGGGTCACAATATCGGGATCTTTTTCTCTGTCAGTGATTCCAATCGATTAAAATAGTGTTTTATTTTCCTATATTCAAACAGTTACTTTTTTTTTTAACTGTGCATATTGCTACAGAGGCCAAAATGTTAATGACACTTGTTAAATAAAACCTCTGCCTTGTTTTTAATGAATACTTAGGCCTGCTAAGTTACAGTATTTTAATGCAGGTCATTTTGGTGGTAATTGAAGAGCCAAATGTTTTCTGAAGTGGTACTTGGGGCGGTATAGCTCGGTTGGTAGAGTGGCCGTGCCAGCAACTTGAGGGTTGCAGGTTCGAACTCCGCTTCCGCCATCCTAGTCACTGCCGTTGTGTCCTTGGGCAAGACACTTTACCCAACTGCTCCCAGTGCCACCCACACTGGTTTAAATGTAAAAATTTGATATTGGGTTTTACTATGTAAAAGCGCTTTGAGTCACTAGAGAAAATGTGCTATATAAATATAATTAACTTCACTTTACTACTAGGTGAAAAAAGTTTGAGAACCAATCTTCAAGGTCATCAAATTATGTAAGCAAATAATTTACTTTTGGAATTATGTAAGCAAATAATTTACTTTTGGAATTGACCAAAAGTGTGATAATCCGATGTAAAAATGAATAATTTGACAACACCCAATATTATCAAGTAATATGTTGAATTATGTTATTTTTTATATTGTAATCTGGCTCCTCTACAGCCGGTAAACTGCACTGTCCCGAATAAAGTAATATATAAATAAACAAATAAAGTAAAATAATAATAATTTGATTCGTGAAAATTATAAGATTGGGCAAAATGTGCCAGGAAGTTGTGAGGAATGGACAAAGAATTTGCAAGGATTGGTTGAATATTGGGCTTCACGGTGGTAGAGGGGTTAGGGCGTCTGCCTCACAATACGAAGGTCCTGAGTAGTCCTGGGTTCAATCCCGGGCTCGGGATCTTTCTGTGTGGAGTTTGCATGTTCTCCCCGTGACTGCGTGGGTTCCCTCCGAATACTCCGCCTTCCTCCCACCTCCAGAGACATTGATTGGCAACACTAAATTGGCCCTAGTGTGTGAATGTGAGTGTGAATGTTGTCTATCAGTGTTGGTCCTGTGATGAAGTGGCGACTTGTCCAGGGTGTACCCCGCCTTCCACCCGATGGTAGCTGAATTTCAGCTATGGATGTTTCTGGCATGTAAATTTGTGCATGTGATTGACAAACAGCCATTTTTCTGTGCTTGGCAGCCAGTGGAAAAAGCCTCTGATATGATGCATGTTTTTTACTCACCAGAGGGGGCGCTCAGGCACTCCTTTAAGTTACACTTCTGCATGGTCTCCGGATGCGGCTCGTGGTCACACTGCGCTTGATCGACTTCTTCTTCCGTCTCCGTCTTTGTGTCGACACACTTGACAGGTCGATGCTGTACTCCACTGCCACATGAAGCTGAACACTGAAATGAGAATTTGAAGAAAATTTTGAATTTTGAAGCAAATGCTCTGTCTATTATAAACTCCAAAACCAGTGAAGTTGGCACGTTGTGTAAATTGTAAATAAAAACAGAATACAATGATTTGCAAATCCTTTTCAACCTATATTCTAGTGGTTAATTCAAGTACCTGCTAATCAGAGCAAAGCATTTTTGGTGGAAAAAAAGAGATAAAGAAGTAAAATACAGCACTATGTCATCAGTTTCTGATTGATTAAACTGTATAACAGTGCAAAATATTGCTCATTTGTAGTGATCTTTCTTCAACTATTTGGAAAAAAATATATAAAAATAACAAAAAACTTGTTGAAAAATAAACAAATGATTCAATTATAAATAAAGATTTCTACACATAGAAGTACTCATAAAATTAAAGAGCCCTCTTTGGGGATCGTAATAGAGATCCATCTGGATTCATGAACTTAATTCTAAAAATTTCAATCTATATTTATGGAACATGTCCATTAAAAATCTAACTGTCAACACTGAATATTGCATTGTTGCATTTCTTTTCACAGTTTATGAACTTATATTCATATTTTGTAGAAGTATTATTCAATAAATATATTTATAAAGGATTTTTGTATTGTTGCTATTTTTAAAATATTTAAAAAGAAATCTCACGTACCCCTTGGCATACCTTCAAGTACCCCCAGGGGTACGCGTACCCCCATTTGAGAACCACTGCTATATTCAATTGAACAGACTGCAAAGACAAGATATTTAATGTCCGAACTGTGAAACTTATTTTATTTATTTATTTTTGCAAATAATCATTGACTTATAATTTAATGGCAGTGTCACGCCAAATTTCTTCCCCCCATTTACTTCCGGGGTCACGTTTCCTCACGCTTCCTCTAACATCATCCCATAGCTTGTGTTTGTAAATTGTTTTTTTTTTTAACGTTTTTAGTATTTTTTATAGCAGGGGTAGGGAACCTATGGCTCTAGAGCCAGATGCGGCTCTTTTGATGACTGCATCTGGCTCTCAGATAAATCTTAGCTGACATTGCTTAACATGATAAGTAATTACCAATTCCACTGGTAATCAAATTGTTAAAAATAATGTTAAAATTATAAAACACTCTCGTGCATTTTAATCCAACCATTCGTTTTCTGTCGTCCCTCTCTAATATGTCGCATTAATGGTAAGAAGTATTATATTTATTATTGGTTAACTTTTAGAATAACAACGTTATTAAAAAGAATAAGAGACTTATTATACTCTAAAAATGTTGGTCTTACTTAAAAATGCACTCATTTAGTAGTATTCAGCGTTAAAAAATACTATATGCATTTTGAAATATTTGGCTTTCATGGCCCTCTCAGCCAAAAAGGTTCCCGACCCCTGTTTTACAGTCTAACATAAATATAACCCTAACCCTAATATAACAAAACGTCCGTATTTTTATAATATAGCGTTATATTTTTATAATATAGCGTTATATTTTTTATAATATAGCGTTAACAAAACGTCTGTATTAACCGGACAAATTAACTTGAGGATATTCCTGACTGAATGCACATTAGACTCGTGGACATATGCGGGAATGAATAACAGTGTAATTCAGTTTTTTTTTAGTTCTCTGTGTAAGTGAACTAAATTAAAATGACATTTATGTGAACTTAAATTATTTTAGTTTCATTCGTTGTTTTTACGTCAGCACTCATGTTTCCCATAAATCGTGTTACTTTGAGAATGCATATGTGAACAAATAATCATTGCACATTTGACTACCGTACAGGACGGAGAATGACGTAAGAGGAAACATGACGCCGGAAGTAAATGGGGGGCGAGGTCTTTGTAGGGGGGAAGAAATTTGGCGTGACAGCAGCAACACATTACAAAAAAGTTTGCACAGGGGCATTTTTACCACTGTGTTACATGGCCTTTTCTTTTAACAACACTCAGTAAACGTTTGGCAACTGAATAGACCGATTTTTGACGCTTTTTAGGTGGAATTCTTTCCCATTCTTGCTTGATTTACAGCTTAAGTTGTACAATCCGGGGTCTGCGTTGTGGTATTTTAGACTTCACTATGCGCCACACATTTTCAATGGGAGACAGGTCTGGACGACTACAGACACGCCAGTGTAGTACCCACACTTTTTTACTATGAAGCCACGCTGTTGTAACACGTGCAGAATGTGTCTTGGCATTGTCTTGCTGAAATAAGCAGGGCTTGGATGGCATACAATCAGATCACGCTAATGTTCTTAGAGAACTTGGGTAAACTGTTAAAGGGAAACTGCATTTATGGGGGGAATTTGGTCTCATTCACAATCCTTATGTAAGACAAGAACACATTTGTGATAATGAATTCTAAGTCGGAGATAAACGCGGGCAAAATTTAGCTATCAATGGAGCCAACGGGAGTCGCTCTATTCCGCCTATAAAGCGCTCTAAAAAAAACATCCCAATACCTCCATTAATGTTTCGTATAAACACTGTAAGTATGTGACGTAGTAACAAGCACATACACATAACGTAATATTTACATATTTTGCTCATTTTAAGCATACCGCTGTGGGTTAATTTCACAGACACATGACAACATTCGCTATTCCCTTCAACAACAAATCTACTGATCATGTTAGACTTCATGAGGGACAAGAACTATTTTGGGACGAGTTAACATCCAGAAAAATATATTTTTGACAGTGATCTGCAGATCGATACAGATATCGATACCATTTCCCTATGCTCTGATATAAATTCTCAAATCTAAATAATATTGTTGATGCTTTAGTTAATAAAAACAATGCACAGTATGTCATTTTATAGGAACCCACACTAAAGTGACAAAATCGTTGAGATCAGTGTTTCTTAACCATAGGGCCACTTAGAGAGTGGACAAAAAAATATCCGTTTTTCAGCAGTGACCTGTACTTAGTTTTATTACACTTTCTCACCACTTGTAATAAATAATAATAATGTATTATATTTTATATCACGCTTTTCTATTATTAGATATTATTATTAGAAACTCATTCATTCCCACTAGTTGGTGGTAAGCTACATTTGTAGCCACAGCCGCCCTGGGGTAGAGGCTGCCAGTTTGCACCTACGCCCCCTCCGACCACCATCTATCATTCATTCATCATTCATTCACCAGTTTGAGCGGCACTGGGGGCAAGGGTGAAGTGTCCTGCCCAAGGACACAACGGCAGCGATTTGGATGCCAAGAGGCGGGGAGTGAACCTGCAACCCTCAAGTTTCTGGCACGGCTGCTCTACCCACTGCGCCATACCGCCACTTGTGGCAATAATAACAATGTCAAACAAACAGAATAAGTCTAGAATTAAAGTCATGGAGAAGTTTCTGAGGCGCAAAAATTATGACTAAAGTGGTGAAGCAACAACAGTAGAAATGTATTGCTTTTAAAATTTTACCAGACAAAAGAAATATATTTGCACAAAGTGTCATTACCGGATCAGTATCGCCGATGCCGACCAACATTTTTCCTCTGCACTGGATCGTCAAGAAAATCAGTGGTATCGCACATCACCAATTTTTGAACCTGAATGTACAGGATGGGCTACAAGTTTTAGAAGCTGTGAGTTAAACAGATCCAGCTTTAGTGAAACAGTCAGCATTGTCAGTACTGCTAAGTGCTGAACAAGATATCCAAACTATAAACCAATTTTTAAAACAGTCCCTTACTCAAAAATGTCTGCTCTCACAGGGATGCCGACTGATAGGATGTTTATATCCTTCCGTTTTAGATGATGAAATCATCATAATCTTCACAAAGGGTTAAAAAAAAAAGTATAAACGAGTTGAGTTTATACCAAAATGGATACATACAGCAGAGGATTGGGAGAATGTTATGTGGTCAGATGAAACCAAAATATAACTTTTTGGTATGAACTCAACTCGTCGTGTTTGGAGGAAGAAGAATACTGAGTTGCATCCCAAGAACACCATACCTACTGTGAAGCCTGGGGGTGGAAACATCATGGTTTGGGGCTGTTTTTCTGCTAAGGGGACAGGACGATTGATCCGAATTAAGGAAAGAATGAATGGGGCCATGTATCGTGAAATTTTAAGCCAAAACCTCCTTCCATCAGTGAGAGCTTTGAATGGTTGACCAAATACTTATTTTCCACCATAATTTACAAATCAATTCTTTAAAATTCCTACAATGTGAATTACCGGATTTTTTTTTCACATTCTGTCTCTCACAGTTGAAGTGTACCTATGATGAAAATTACAGACCTCTGTCATCATTTTAAGTGGGAGAACTTGCACAATCGGTGGCTGACTAAATACTTTTTTGCGCCACTTATGTGGACACTTATATTGCCATCTGGTGGTGTCAGAAGAGTATAACATACAATGGAATTTGGGAAACAAATGTGTAAAAATAAGAATTAGCATGTCACTAAACACGAAGTACACGTTTGTGTACTTATGGACTAAGTACATCATATCAAAAGATGATTCTTAGTTTTTATTCTAATTAGGGTCCAATAAGCCCAAGTAGCAAAATGAAATAAAAAAAAGCATATTCATGTTCGAGTGTTTTTCAGGGACTAATTCAATTGGAAAACAAGACAATGATTGGTTGAAATGTGCGGGGGAAATTTCGGGGATTGGATGATGTTGCAAAGCTCGACATAATTTGCGAGGAGTGCACAATTTGGATTGCAACGTTGCAAAATAACAAAATGTCCAAGTTCACTTTGCTTCTCCAGCAAGCTGCATTTCGGTTTGATATAAAATATAAAAGATGCATGAATAGTTTTCCTTGTGCTTGTGTGGGTTCTCTCCAGTCCCAAACAACATGTGTTAGGTTCATTGAAGACTCTAAATCAGGTGTGTCAAACTCATTTTGATGGTGGGCTAAAACCCAGTTACTGCTTCCCTCACTGGGCCGCTTATAAAAGTGAAACCATATACAGTCGTGGTCAAAAGTTTACATACACTTGTAAAGAACATAATGTCATGGCTGTCTTGAGTTTCCAATAGTTTATACAACTCTTATTCTTTTCAGATTGGAGCACATAGTTGTTGGTCACAAAAAACAGTCATGAAGTTCGGTTCTTCTATGAATTTATTAGGGGTCTACTGAAAATGTGACCACATCTGCTGGGTCAAAAGTATCAGCAAAACAGCCCCAGAGTATAATACTACCACCACTATGCTTGACTGTAGGTTTGGTGTTCCTGGGATTAAAGGCCTCACAATTTCTCCTCCAAACATATTGCTGGGTATAGTGGTCAAACAGCCCAATTTTTGTTTCATCGGACATCACATGGACAAAGATAAGACTTTCTAGAGGAAGGTTTTGTGGTCAGATTAAATTGCCTAATGCGGGGGTCAGCAGCCCACGGCTCTCGAGCCACATGCAGCTCTTTAGCGGCGCCCTGGTGGCTCCATGAGGCCACCACGGAAAAAAAATGTGGTGAAAAATATCTCTTTTGTTGTAATATGGTTTCCGTACGAGGAGGCGTGGTCGGGGGCATGGTTGGGGCGGGCTGTGGTTAAGAGGGGAGGAGTATATTTACATCTACAATTCACCAACTCGAGTATTTCATGCATATGTATACACACATACATACATACATATATATATATATATATATATATATATACATACATATATATATATATATATATATATATATATATATACATATATATATATATATATATATATATATATATATATATATATATACATACATATATATATATATATATATATATATATATATATATATATATATATATATATATATATATATATATATATACATACATATATATATATATATATATATATATGCATGAAATACTTGACTTTCAGTGCATTCTAGCTATATATATTTATTTTATTACATCTATAAATAAAATAAATAGTTGAATTTCAGACAGCACCTATCAAATACACAGTAATAAAACACAGTTGTTCTACTAACTGTACTGTGCTTGCTGGTTACTAAAAAAACACAACACTTACCTTTCACTATTTGAGTAACCTTTGTTCTGCCATTTGCGTACTGGCGAGAGTCACTTGCCGTCAGGTGCGCAACACCACATAAATCGTTGGCCAATCAAACAGAAACCCCATAATGCTATAGCCAACATTCACCAGGAGGTGACGACAGACAACATAGAATCACTCTATTACAGACGGCGTCGCCATGGCTGTAACTTCCTCGTTCTTCTGCTTTGTCTCCTTGTGTGTGCAGTTTTTTATTCAAATCTGTAGATGTTGTAACGTGATTGGGCAAGCAAGCTGTTTATATAGTGGGACTGCGGACTTTAAAACAGGCTGTCCCCACTCAGGTCCGCATGGAGCTGGAGGGGGCGTGTCCTCCAGCTCCGCTGAATTTCGGGAGATTTTCGGGAGAAGATTTCTTCCGGGAGGTTTTCAGGAGAGGCGCTGAATTTCGGGAGTCTCCCGGAAAATCCGTGAAGGTTGGCAAGTATGCTAATGGTATTACTACAAAATTGGCCCTTTGTGTGATGATCATTGTTTACCAACAAACTGATGGAAAACTTGCTTTGGAATCAGAAGTCAAGATGACAAGCAGATATTAAAGTTGCACTTGTAAAAATAACATAAGGTTAAGGAGAACTTCAGACTTTTTTTCAGAATTAGTTTTCTGTCAACATGGAAATACATTTAGCAAGAAGGATGAAGTGCCTTACCGACGCACATTGGTGGGGGTGGGCCACGATAAAATGATGCAGCTGGCCAGATCGATTTTGACACGTGTGCTCTAAATTGGTCACGATGTTAAGGGTTATCAGTCTTTTTGCGTCAGCCTTGTGACTGATCCAGCTGGGATAATCTCCATTTTCTCAGACAGCGGATTTAAATCTGTATTGAAACATAACATATGAATATTGCGCTAATGACCACAGTCAAAAAGTTGTGTCATTAATGTGTGTTTATGCTTTTTGTGATTCTACCACATCAATATCATTCATGTTTTCGCTCATTTACTCAAAGACGCTCAGGGGTTGTTTTGCCCCCACTTATATGATTTGGATTAAGGCGACGATGTGGGAAAAGGTTTGTTGGTTCCCTGCCATAAAGAGGACTCATGTGGAGTAGAAACAGTAAGAACATCAATGGGGTAATGAGTCTTGAGGGTTGGTGTGAGTCATGGCACAAACTGAGGCGCTGATGAATGCTGCAGCCGCACCAACCTGGCTTGTGCAAAATTCCGAATTAAACACGAAAATGTCTCCGAATTTCCATTCAAACTGTGGCGCTTGTGGTGCGGGTTTGTTCTCTCGAGGATGCAGTCGGCTTGGACACAGTGTGAAAGTAAGAAAGGGTGATTTATTAATACTTACAAAACAGACTAGGAACAGAAAAACTTGCACAAAGGCACTAGAGACCAAACAAACAGAGCTAGCATGGGAGCTAGAAGGAACTAAAGGCGCTAGCATGTAAGCTAGGGAAACAAAGAGGAATAGCGTGGAAGCTAATGAATACAAAAAGTCTTTTACCACAATCGGGGATAGCGACATCACCTGTTTCATCGCACAGCAAACTAGAGTGCGAGACTGAATGAACTAAAAGGGCAGGCTTAAATAAAGGAGATAATCACAGAGCAGGTGCGCTTGAAAAACAAGATGCAGGTGACACTAATGCGTGGCTATGGCAACGGAAACAAACAGGAAGTGCCACCAGGAACTAAGGAAGACAAAAACCAAACAGGATGTGATATACAAACACAACAAAATCAGAATATGATATAATCCGAGCCGCGGATCATGACACAAACGACATGCTTTTTTTGAATGGAGCTTGCAACCAGAAAATAAAAGTGCCATTTCAAATTCAAATTGAAGGTTGTGTAATTTCTATTGATAATGTTGGTGTATTCCAGAATTAGGCTTTTCAGTATATTCTATGTATAAGGTTTTTACAAAGATACTTTAACGTTACATTGTACAGTCGTGTTCAAACGTTTAGATACACTTGTAAAGAACATAATCTCATGGCTGTCTTGAGTTTCCAATGATTTCTACAACTTTTTTTTTTTTTTTTGTGATAGACAGATTGGAGCACGTACTTGTTGGTCACAAAAAACATTCATGAAGTTTGGTTCTTTTATGAATTTATTACGGACCTACTGAAAATGTGACCAAATCTGCTGGGTCAAAAGTATACATACAGCAATGTTAATATTTGGCTACATGTCCCTTGGCAAGTTTCACTGCAATAAGTCGCTTTAGGTAGCCATCCACAAGCTTCTGGCAAATTTCTGGTTGAATTTTTGACCACACCTCTTGACAAAATTGGTCCAGTTCAGGTAAATGTGTTGGTTTTCTGACATGGACTTGTTTGAGCTGTTTGGACACAACACCCAGCAATATGTTTGGAGGAGAAAATGTGAAGCATTTAATCCCAGGAACACCGCGCCTACTACAGAAACCATATTACTAAAAAAAATATATTTTTCACCTCATTTTTTTTTCCATGGTGGCTCCATGAGCCGCGGGCTGGTGACCCCCGCATCAGGCAATTATATGTGACCACAGAACCTTCCTGTAGAAAGCCTTTTCTTTGTCCATGTGATGTCCGATGAAAAAAAAATTGGGCTGTTTAGCAACAGTACCCAGCAATATGTTTGGAGGAGAAAAGGTGAGGCCTTTAATCCTAGGAACACCATAACTACTGTCAAGCATGGTGGTGGTAGTATTATGCTGCGGGGCTGTTTTGCTGCCAATGAAACTGGTGCTCTCAGAGAGTAAATGGGACAATATAAAAGGAGGATTACCTCCCGACTCTTCAGTTGGGTCTTGGGTGCAGTTGGGTGTTCCAACAAGACAATGACCCCAAACACACGACAAAAGTGGTAAAGGAATGGCTAAATCAGGCTAGGATGAATAATTTAGAATGGTCTTCCCAAAGTCCTGACTTAAACATGTGGACAATGCTGAAGAAACAAGTCCATGTCAGAAAACCAACAAATTTAGCTGAACTGCACCAATTTTGTCAAGAGGAGTGGTCAAAAATTCAACCAGAATCTTGTGGATGGCTACCAAAAGCGTCTTATTGCAGTGAAACTTGCCATGGTACATGTAACCAAATATTAACATTACTGTACATGTACATGCCAAGGTACATGTAACCAAATATTAACATTACTGTACCCAGCAGATTTGGTCATATTTTCAGTAGACCCACAATAAATTCATAAAAGAACCAAACTTCATTAATGTTTATTGTGACAAACAAGTATGTGTTCCAATAACTTAATCCCAAAAAAATAAGAGTTGTAGAAATTATTGGAAACTCAAGACAGTCCTTCACAAGTGTATGTAAACTTTTGACCACGACTGTATATTAGTCAGTAGACTCGCTATGGAAAAACTACAACATGGATGACGGGGAGAAGATGAAGTCAATGTGGAGGCACGTACACGGCCCGTTCCGAAGAGACGTCCAGAAAGCGGTAAAACATAATCAATGCAAAATGTTGACCAAAGAACAACCATCACATATTATGACAGCAAGATAGTGTTTTAAATGTAGAAAAAAAATCACAATATAACCCCTTTAAATCACTATAAGTAACGTAGTCCAGGCACAGGTGGTCTTGTATTTTTTGGTTTAAAAACGTTGTCCCTTTGAATTCAAATTTGATATTCAGAATTTTGCACAAGCCTGGTATCAACGGTCATAAACCCCACTGATGACAAACAGATGTGAAGGGGCTTAAAACACTTACCATGTTTTGCAAGTTTTTTTGGTGTTTTTTTTTTGCATTCATTCCTGAACTTTGTTGTAGTCTATCCAAATCATCTTCTACCATATTTGTATCACTGCTCGGAACACCATGCCTTGTGTTAGGTTTTTGTAGAATCAAAGAGCTGACAAGTGTCACATGGTTGTGGCATGTCGGTTCTTTTCAACTCGTAAATACCTGTTCCCAAGGTCCTTTGAGCCACTGAGCACAAGGTTGAGTATTACAGCGCCGGGTGTTGCTGGGCTGAAGAGCTATGTCGCAGTGGTCCTTCACCGGGCAGGTGACAATACGATGTTGCCCGCCTCCTCCGCAAACCTCTGAACACTGGTAAACAACACAAACAAAAGGCATGCAATGTATTCGTGGCTAAAGTGCATATCATTGGATTGTTATACAAACCCTGTTTCCATATGAGTGGGGAAATTGTGTTAAATGTAAATACAAACAGAATACAATGATTTGCAAATCATTTTCAACCCATATTTAGTTGAATTACAAAGACAACATATTTGATGTTCAAACTGATAAAACATTTTTTTTTTTTTGCTAATAATCATTAACTTTAGAATTTGATGCCAGCAACACGTGACAAAGAAGTTGGGATAGGTGGCAATAAATACTGATAAAGTTTAGGAATGCTCACCAAACACTTATTTGGAACATCCCACAGGTGTGCAGGCTAATTGGGAACAGGTGGGTGCCATGATTGGGTACAAAAGTAGCTTCCATGAAATGCTAAGTCATTCACAAACAAGGTTGGGGCGAGGGTCACCACTTTGTAAGCAAATTGTCGAACAGTTTTAGAACAACATTTCTCAACGAGCTATTGCAAGGAATTTAGGGATTTTAACATCTACAGTCCGTAAAATCATTAAAAAGTTCAGAGGATTTGGAGAAATCACTGCACGTAAGCCATGATATCACAGACTTTTGATACTTCAGGCGGTACTGCATCAAAAACTGACATCAGTGTGTAAAGGATATCACCACATGGGCACAGGAACACTTCATAAAACCACTGTCAGTAACTACAGTTGGTCGCTACATCTGTAAGTGCAAGTTAAAACTCTATTATGCAAAGCCAAACCCATTCATCAACAATATCCTGAAACACCACTGGCTTGGCTGGGTCCGAGCTCACCTAAGATGGACTGATGCAAAGTGGAAAGGTGTTCTGTGGTCTGACGAGTCCACATTTCAAATTACATTTGGAAACAGAGGACGTGGTGTCCTCCAGAACAAAGAGGGAAATAACCATTCGGTTTGCTATAGGCGCAAAGTTCAATAGCCAGCATCTGTGATGGTATGGGGGTGTATTAGTGCCCAAGGCATGGGTAACTTACACGTCTGTGAAGGCACCATAAATGCTGAAAGGTCCATGCAGGTTTTGGAACAACATATGTTGTCATCCAAGCAACGTTATCATGGACACCCCTGCTTATTTCAGCAAGACAAGTGTTACAACAGCGTGGCTTCGTAAAAAAAAGAGTGCGGGTACTTTCCTGGCCCGCCTGCAGTCCAGACCTGTCTCCCATCGAAAATGTGTGGTGCATTATGAAGCGTAAAATACGACAGCGGAGACCCCGGACTGTTGAACGACTAAAGCTCTACATAAAACAAGAATGGGAAAGAAATCCACTTTCAAAGCTTCAACAATTAGTTTCCTCTGTTCCCAAACGTTTGAGTGTTGTTAAAAGAAAAGGTGATGTAACACAGGGGTGAACATGCCCTTTCCCAACTATTTTGGCACATGTTGCAGCCATGAAATTCTAAGTTGATTATTATTTGCAAAAAAAAATAAAGTTTATGAGTTTAAACATCAAATATCTTGTCTTAGTAGTGCATTCATTTGAATATGGTTTGAAAATGATTTGCAAATCATTCTATTTTGTTTATTTTTTAAATATAACACAATTTAACATCTCATATGGAAACAGGGTTTGTATGTTGAGATGGTAAGAAATGTAGGCTAAAGGGAGAGAAAAAAAATAAACATCTGGCAAAATCTTGTTAAATAGCATAATTAAGAATGCAAAAAGTCACAGAGACTTGAAAGATTAATGACACCATGTCATAAACATTGTTTTTAGACACCTCCCACTCGAGCAGAAAGAGTAAGTGGTAGCTACAACGTCTCAGTTGAAGGGGTATGTTACTCACCTGCCCCCAGGAGGAGGTGTACCAGTCTACACATGGCTGAAGGTTACAGGGAACTTGGCTTTGTGGCCTGGAGGACATGGCTTGACAGTGGAATGGTCGCAGAGGCCGTTGATCCCGCATGTCGAAACACTGGACCTCCCGCGATTTAACGCCAACGCCACAAGTCCTGGTGCACTAGAAAATGACAACAAGAACGAGGGGTGGGAAGAAGCATCGATAGGTCAACAAAAAGTGGCACCTGCCTTGACGAACTCCACATTGTACAAACCCCGTTTCCATATTAGTTGGGAAATTGTGTTAGAGGTAAATATAAACTGAATACAATGATTTGCAAATCATTTTCAACCCATATTCAATTGAATGCACTACAAAGACAACACATTTGATGTTGAAACTCATAAACTTTATTTTTTTTTTTTTTGCAAATAATAATTAACTTAGAATTTCATGGCTGCAACATGTGCCAAAGTAGTTGGGAAAGGGCATGTTCACCACCGTGTTACATCACCTTTTCTTTTAACAACACCCAATAATCGTTTGGGAACTGAACAAACTAATTGTTGAAGCTTTGAAAGTGGAATTCTTTCCTATTCTTATTTTATGTAGAGCTTTAGTCGTTCAACAGTCCGGGGTCTCTGCTGTAGTATTTTATGCTTCATAATGCACCAAACATTTTCGATGGGAGACAGGTCTGGACTGCAGGCGGGTCCAGGAAAGTACCCGCACTCTTTTTTTTACGAAGCCACGCTGTTGTAACACGTGCTGAAAGTGGCTTGGCATTGTTTAGCTGAAATAACCAGGGGCGTCCATGAAAAAGACGGCGCTTAGATGGCAGCATATGTTGTTCCAAAACCTGTATTTACCTTTCAGCATTAATGGTGCCTTCACAGATGTGTAAGTTAAAGTTAAAATAAAAGTACCAATGATTGTCACACACACACTAGGTGTGGTGAAATTTGTCCTCTGCATTTGACCCATCCCCTTGATGACCCCCTGGGAAGTGAGTGGAGCAGTGTGCAGCAGCGGTGCCGCGCCCGGGAATCATTTTATGGTGATTTAACCCCCAATTCCAACCCCTCGATGCTGAGTGCCAAGCAGGGAGGGAATGGGTCCCATTGTTTTATAGTCTTTGGTATGACTCGGCCGGGGTTTGAATTCCCAACCTACCGATCTCAGGGCGGACACTAGGCCACTGAGTAGTTACCCATGCCTTGGGCAGTAATGCACCCCCATACCATCAGAGATGCTGGCTTTTGAACTTTGTGTCGATAACAGTCTGGATGGTTCGCTTCCCCCTTGGGTCCGGATGACACGATGTCGAATATTTCCAAAAACAATTTGAAATGTGGACTCATCAGACCACAGAACACTTTTCCACTTTGCATCAATCCATTTTAGATGATCTCGGGCCCAGAGAAGCCGGCGGCGTTTCCGGATGTTGTTGATAAATGGCTTTCGCTTTGCATAGTAGAGCTTTAACTTGCACTTACAGATGTAGCAACAAACTGTGTTTAGTGACAGTGGTTTTCTGAAGTGTTCCTGAGCTGGTGATATCCTTTAGAGATTGATGTCGGTTTCTGATACAGTGCCGTCTGAGGGATCGAAGGTCACAGTGATTCAATGTTGGTTTCCGGCCATGCCGCTTAGGTGGAGTGATTTCTCCAGATTCTCTGAACCTTTTGATGATATTATGGACCGTAGATGTTGAAATCCCTAAATTTCTTGCAATTGTACTTTGAGAAACGTTGTTCTTAAACTGTTTTGACTATCTGCTCACGCAGTTGTGAACAAAGGGGTGTACCTCGCCCCATCCTTTCTTGTGAAAGACTGAGCATTTTTAGGGAAGCTGCTTTTATACCCAATCATGGCACCCACCTGTTCCAAATTAGCCTGCACACCTGTGGGATGTTCCCAATAAGTGTTTGATGAGCATTCCTCAACTTTATCAGTATTTATTGCCACCTTTCCCAACTTCTTTGTTACGTGTTGCTGGCATCAAATTCTAAGGTTAATGATTATTTGCAACAAAAAAATGTTTATCAGTTTGAACATCAAATATGTTGTTTTTGTTGCATATTCAACTGAATATGGGTTGAAAATGATTTGCAAACCATTGTATTTTGTTTATATTTACATCTAGCACAATTCCCCAACTCATATGGAAACGGGGTTTGTACAATACAAATTAAAAAATATACAGTATATAACAGTGCACCCATAGCTGTTGCACCTCTTGATCCAAAACAATAACAAATGCTCCCACTTACCTCAGAGGATCACAGAGTCAATTGTGCATTTTTGCTGTAAAGATTTGCGCCTTTAGAGCCTTGTTGAAAAAGTCGGCTTCAGACTGACGATAAGTACTCTAGAGCCGCCACGTAAGTACATGGTGAACACAGCTGTGTTGAGTGTTCAAAAAGTCACACACATTTTTGTTCAGGGAGGCAACTGTGAACTGCATTTTGACATTTTAAAGTGGCAAGAAACGTTTTTGTTTTGCATGGATCATTTGAAGAACATTGTTTTTTGACTCAATCTAATCAATGAATTATCACCGTCAATCAGGATTTAAAGTTTCTCAGAGAAGTATGTGGAGGATATGAAAATATATCACACATGTATTGTATCAGGAGTCCTTGCCAACACCTAAAGTGAAATTCCTTACATCAAACCAGGGTTTTTTCCCAGTAACATTAGTTTTATAGTCTAGACCTTTGGCACATCTAAGGCTTGTTGAATAGTTGATGGCCTGCCTGCACATACAAATTAAAGTTACCTCAGGCGATGCCTGAAGCGTTAAGCATTTTTATTGAATACATAAATAACGATAGTCACACTATGAAAGGGTGATATTTGCTGTTGCTTGGTTTTAAATGACGTCACGTCCGGCCCACGTCCAGCTCAGTGAATATACGTGGTGGTTAAGCCAGAGCCTGTACTCAATGGGTAATAGTCGGCATTTTGCCATTCTCTACGAAAAATACCCTACGCTTGCATTTTTTTGGGCTGTACGAACCGGTCAAATCGCGAAAAGAATAAAAGTTTCTTCAGAGTTCCTCCAGAGGTAGTCAAGAAGTGCGGAAGAGTGTACCCTTATATTTTATATATATATATATATATATATATATATATATATATATATATACATACACACACATATATATATACTGTACATATACATATATATATATACACACACATATACTGATATATACTGTACATATACATACATAGATACAGTATATATACTGTACATATACATATATATATATATACACACACATATATATATATATATATTTGTATATATATATACATATATACATACATTATATATATCCTTTCCTCCTCCATCCTTTTCTACCGCTTATTCCCTTTTGGGGTTGCGGGGGGCGCTGGTACCTATCTCAGCTTCAATCGGGCGGAAGGCGGGGTACACCCTGGACCAGTCGCCACCTCATCGCAGGGCCAACACGGATAGACAGACAACATTCACACTCACATTTACACACTAGGGCCAATTTAGTGTTGCCAATCAACCTATCCCCAGGTGCATGTCTTTGGAGGTGGGAGGAAGCCGGAGTACCCGGAGGGAACCCACGCATTCACGGGGAGAACATGCAAACTCCACACAGAAAGATCCTGAGCCTGGATTTGAACCCAGGACTGCAGGACCTTCGTATTGTGAGGCAGACGCACTAACCCCTCTGCCACCGTGAAGCCCACATTATATATATATATATATATATATATATATATATATATATATATATATATATATACATATATATATATATATACATACATACATATATATATATATATATATATATATATATATAGAGAGAGAGAGAGAGAGAGAGAGAGAGAGAAAGAGAGAGATTTTGGACACTCTGTCGGGCCATAGTTTGGGGACCTCTGATCTAGAGTTATATTTTGATAAAGATGTGGACAAATCCAACCGGCGCGTGCATACTTGCCAACCCTCCCGGATTTTGCAGGAGACTCCCGAAATTCAGCGCCCCTCCCGAAAACCTCCCAGAAGAAATTTTCTCCCGAAAATCTCCCGAAATTCAGCTGGAGCTGGAGGCCACACTGGAGGCCACTCACCGGAGGCAATAGTTCATTAAGAGGGGCGGAGTCACCGGCTCTCAGCCATGTTTCCGTCACACAGAGGAAGTCGAGTCCGCGGGACGTGAAGAAATCCTTCAGGATAAACGTTTTGTTTGTCAAAGATCTTGCGTTCACAAGACCGAACCTGGCGGGGGCCAGCACGTCCAAGGGCGCAACTAATCCAGGTGGGGCCCGACACACAGCCCGCAGGTGGCGGGGGAGAGGAGCCACGAGGCCGTAAAGGAAGGCAGGAATCCGACCAGGTGAAAAAGCTGACTGGGACGTCGAAAAACCAACGTTGAAGTTGATCATATCAGTGGGAAAGGGGCAAAGATCCAACAGTGTTTGGCGGTCATACACAAGCACTGAGCAGACAGAGAGGAAAATAGACGCAAACAACACAAAAATGAAAAGAGCTGAGAGCGAGAGACGGCAGGGCAAAGCACATACTGGCGCCATCTTCTGGAAACTCGGAAGTGACGTTACACAAATAGTGAAAGGTGAGAGTTTTTTTTTTTTAGTAACCAGCAAGTACAGAAAGGTTAGTAGAACAACTGTGTTTTTATTACTGTGTATTTGATAGGTGCCGTCTGAAATTCAACTATTTCTTTTATTTATATGTATAAAAAAGTTAAGTATTTCATATATATATATATATGTATATGAAATACTCGAGTTGGTGAATTGGCTGTAAGTATACTCTCCTCTTAACAACGCCCCCCCGCCCCAACCACGCCCCCAAACCACGCCTCCCCCACCCCCCAGCCCCCACCTCCCGAAATCGGAGGTCTCAAGGTTGGCAAGTATGGGCGCGTGCAACAGCAACAAAAAACATGGCGAAGTTAAATCATGAAATGCAACCTTACCCGAGCAAAAACAATAACTATCTATCCGGGAGGATCTTGACACCAATTTCCTTGACCCAGCCACACACCAACTTTTCATCTGTTTTGTTGTGTAGAATCATGTCTGGAGCACCTTTTAGTTCAACATGTCTGGGAACACTTCCGTCAGATAATCCTTGGAATCCTTTGATAAATCATTTTTTGCTCAAATATAAAGACATATTCCATTGCGTAGTTAGATTTCTTTGCTTGTATCTGCTTTTTGCAGGAAAATCTAGGCCTCTTGCGTACTCGGATAGTTTGCACGCTTCTGGCTGACCAACACAGTTTTTCCGGGAAGTCACGTCAGGGAATACGAGCAATTAGACGAGAATACATCACATTGACTTTGTCAACTGTGTGTTGGCACTGAGGGGACAGTGCAAAGATGCCCACTGTCCCCATTAGTGAGAGAGATATGTCAGTCTCGATACTTCAGGCAATCTAACTAAGTATTGATTTCAGCAAAACTCATTCTTGCAGAATATATCCTGTGCCTAAAGGAGGAGAAAAGAAAATGCACTTCTATAGTAAGACAAGACCAATCTTACCTTAGTCCATTCCCCAATTTTCCACATTGAGCAGGGTCGTAGGTAACAGCGTTGGGCAGGTGTGGGCCTCTTGGCTGGGTCACAATTGGACTCGGATCCAGTACTACAGGCCAAAGTCCTCCAGATGGCACCCAGACCACAGCTTGTGGAGCACTGCCCAGAAATATGGTGCAATATTGCAACGAGAAAAAAAAAAGGTTGTTCACCAGATGAGGAACAGATCTGAAATTTTTTAAACAAACAGCCTCTAAGGGGAACTAGAATTTTATTTCAAGTGTTGCCTATTGTTCACAATCCTTAAAGGCCTACTGAAACCCACTACTACCGACCACGCAGTCTGATAGTTTATATATCAATGATGAAATACTAACATTGCAACACATGCCAATACGGCCTTTTTAGTTTACTAAATTGCAATTTTAAATTTCGCGTGGAAGTATCATGCTAAAACGTCGCGGTATGATGACGTGTCCGGGTGACGCCACGTATTGTAGAGGACATTTTGGTCCAGCACCGTTCACAGCTATAAGTCGTCTCTTTTCATCGCATAATTCCACAGTATTATGGCCATATGTGTTGCTGAATTTTTGGGAATTTGTTCCAATGAATAAAGGAGACGTCAAAGAAGAAAGATGTAGGTGGGAAGCTGTGTATTGCGGCCGCCTTTAGCCTTGTTTCTATTCCCGAAAGATGACGGTGAAGCTTTACTATGGAACAGAGCGGTCAAGCGAACATGGTTCCCTACCACATGTCAACCGGCAGGTTTCGGTGAGAAAATGGTGGTAATGGGTTGTACTTGTATAGCGCTTTTCTACCTTCAAGGCACTCAAAGTGCTTTGACACTACTTCCACATTTACCCATTCACACACACATTCACACACTGATGGAGGGAGCTGCCATGCAAGGCGCTAACCAGCACCCATCAGGAGCAAGGGTGAAGTGCCTTGCTCAGGACACAACGGACGTGACGAGGTTGGTACTAGGTGGGGATTGAACCAGCGACCCTCGGGTTGCGCACGGCCACTCTCCCACTGCGCCACGCCGCCCCATAAAAATGATAAATGGGTTGTACTTGTATAGCGCTTTTCTACCTTTAAGGTACTCAAAGCGCTTTGACACTACTTCCACATTTACCCATTCAAACACACATTCACACACTAATGGCGGGAGCTGCCATGCAAGGCGCAAACCAGCACCCATCAGGAGCAAGGGTGCAGTGTCTTGCTCAGGACACAACGGACATGACGAGGTTGGTACTAGGTGGGGATTGAACCAGAGACCCTCGGGTTGCGCACGGCCACTCTTCCACTGCCCCACGTCGTCCCTAATAGGTCGGCTCTTACCATAGACATGAGCGGAGAGCTTGCGTCGTTCCTCCTGCTATGTCAAAGAGGCAGCTGCGGACTCTTTTGCCTCCTCCCGCCGGCCGCCCCCGACCGTCAGGTGCCTCCACCGTGGAGGAGGGGAAAAAAACAAATCTCAACCCGGCCGCTTTCGCCTCGTCGAGAAACGTGGCTTCCCTCAGAGACACTGGCGGTCACCACACCCCTCCGACTTGCAGGTTAGACAGGTACAACCATATAATCTCACTAAAACACTAGTAACACAATAAGCAGATAAGGGATTTTCCAGAATTATCCTAGTAAATTTGTCTAAAAACATCTGAATCGCTCTGCCGTCTAGTTTTTTTTCCCTCTAGTCCTTCACTCTAACTTTCCTCATCCACAAATCTTTCATCCTCGCTCAAATTAATGGGGAAATCGTCGCTTTCTCGGTCCGAATAGCTCAAGCTGCTGGTGGCCATGATTATAAACAATGTGAGGATGTGAAGAGCTCTACAACCCGTGACGTCACGCGCACATCGTCTGCTATTCCGGTACAGGCAAAGCCTTTTTATTAGCGACCAAAAGTTGCGAACTTTATCAACAATGTTCTCTACTAAATCATTTCAGAAAAAATATGGCAATATCGCGAAATGATCAAGTATGACACATAGAATGGACCTGCTATCCCCGTTTAAAAAAGAAAATCTCATTTCAGTAGGCCTTTATGAAAGACAAGAAGAAAAAAGCTTTTTTTTTTTGCATTCTAATTTGTAATAATTGTTCTAGGTGGCTGGTAATGCTGCTAATGGGAGCAATCCATATTGCCTCCAAATCACTTTAAAAATGCATACAAAAACCGTCCAAAATACTTAGTTTACATTTCGTCACCTTGATGATAACCAAGCTGTAGCAACATTGTTATTGGAAAAGCGAACACTCTGTAAACTCTTTTTGCGACGACATGCTACGTAATTAGCCGTAAGTTACCTTTTGCATCAACACCTGAATGGCTTTTGAGTTTCTAATGCACTAATACATGTATTACAGTATCTGTAAAGTATTTGTACAGTTTTGTTTGTACAAAGCTAGCTCAACAGTGTATGTACTGTAGTTGTAATAACAAGCAGAATGTGCTGCATGTTTAATGATCAATATTGTAGTGACACGACTCAATGGACAGTCGTGCGTTTGGTCCTTCTGGCTGGAGACGTTTTTTCCAGTCTATATAAGTAAACATTGATTGATTGATTGATTGATTGATTTTGGGTATGCACACCATTTATGTCGGCGTAGCTTGTCTCCGAGTTCCACATTTGCAACGTCAAGTGACACCGACCTCACTCTCTCGGCGTCCGTCAACTCCAATGTTTCACTATCTTTCAGTGCTCGCTTCGAGAACCAGCATTTCATCCTCGATATATTCAGGTTCAAAAAGATAAGGTTGTGAATCCTCACTTCGTCCTCTATAACCAAGTCTGCCGTGATCATGGTGTAACTGTGTGCATATTCGAAATACCCCTAAACCATGCAACCATAAACCATTAGAACACACACGTTTGTTTCCGGAAGTACAGTAGGTACAAACATTTGTTGCCGGAAGTCAGAAGCAAGTTGTTATGGGAACTAGGAATGCATATCGTTAAGAATTTAGCGATACGATACCCTTATCAATATTCCTTATTGGTACCTGTATTGATAGGGACTATTGTCGATACTGTATGTAATTTGTGGATATAAAAATGTGAACAAAAGCATTTTAATTAGCATTCATATTAGCTCAAGAGGTTGAAAACCTCCAACATGATGTTCTGTAACATCTCAGAGCAGAACGAGTATTTTTGTTAATCTTAAACAAGGCAACTACGTGCGCAGCGTAAGGTGAAATGTCATCACTCTGTTTATATTCATTACAATTACACTTAGCTGGAAATTATATTTATATATGACACGCACGTACAAAATAAAGACCTTATATGTGATATATCATATCAAATATATCATATAAACGCTTCCTCGCTTCCTTGCTCCCTGTAAGTGTATTGCAGATCATAAATCATGCATCTCACTAAGACAGAAGAAGTCTGAGTAGGTATTACGACAAGTTAGTACACTTTGACAGCCATTGCGAAGCAGAAAATTGCCAGAACTACACCAAAAGACACTTGGGCCCCGCCCATCTCCCCATCCCGCTTTTTTGTGAGGATTGTGAGACATTCTTGACCTAAATGGGTAAATATGAACATCCTAGCAGTTGGCATCCTAATGACAGCAGACCTTGTACAGTAAGTGATGTTTTGTTGGCTCTCAAAGTCTGCAGTGAGTAATAATCAGTGAAGGACGAAAAAAAAAAAAGCAAATGTGATGCGTTTTTGAAATTAAAATGATCAAAATACGTTAATATAAATGTGCCTGTTACTACATTACTTATGTACTTACATCATCTATATAAAACCTCAATGGAGGTGTGTGGATTTTTTAAGGGCTTTGCAGGCAAAATTGTGCAGCTCCCATAGGCTCAATTCTAAGCAGACTTTTGATTGCATTTATTTCTCATTTAAAATGCAAAAAAATAAACACAAAATAACATATATCGTCATGTTTTACATTATGATTGTGAACGATAGGCAAAATTCCAGAAAAAGTCCAGTTCTCCTTTAAGTGAGCAGAGTAAGTTTGGAAATCCATATTACGTCTCTGTCTTCGTTAATATGCTGATCATCAAAGCGCCCAAAATACTGGGAGAATAAAATGCAAATATATTATGCAGCTTGTGCAATTTGATTGATCAACACCAATTTTTGGGAGCACTATTTTAGGTATAATTTAGCACGTTTGACAAGGACACGCATTCTTTGAGTGTCCTCCGTCATTCGTGTGTAATTTATCATATTTGGATGGTCAGAAATGAAAACGATATTAGACACATTGTCGAATCAGCAACACTCTTTTATAATATCATAGTTGCTAGATGACTTAAGGGGCTTATTCAAAAGAATTCAATTGATGCGTTATGGTGTCATTTTTTTATGACGTTCGTTTTTTTTCACTACATATACTATATATTACTAACAAACATCCGATATCAGGGGTCACCAACCTTTTTGAAACCAAGAGCTACTTCTTGGGCTACCAGTTTGATACACACTTAAATACATTGCCAGAAATAGCCAATTTGCTTAATTTACCTTTAACTCTATGTTATTATTAATAATTAATGATATTTATCTTTGTGGAAACACAGATCATCTTAATGATTTCTCACAATAAATATATATAGAAACAGATAAATATATATAAAAAAAAGGGGGTATTTCTGTCCGTCATTCCGTCGTACAGTTTTTTTCCTTGTACGGAAGGTTTTTTGTAGAGAATAAATGATGAAAAAAACACTTAATTGAACCGTTTAAAAGAGGAAAAAACACAAAAATAATGAAAATTAAACTTTGAAACATATTTGTGTTCAATTTCGACTCTTTAAAATTCAAAATTCAACCAAAAAAAAAAGGCGAAAAACTAGGTAATCAGAATCTTTTTGAAAAAATTAAAAAAATAATATATGGAACATCATTAGTAATTTTTCATGATTAAGATTCATTTTAGAATTTTGATGACATGTTTTAAATAGGTTAAAATCCAATCTGCACTTTGTTAGAATATATAACAAATTGGACCAAGCTATATTTCTAACAAAAAAAAAATCATTATTTCTTCTACATTTTCCAGAACAAACATTTTAAAAGAAATTCAAAAGACTTTGAAATAAAATTTAAATTTGATTCTACGGATTTTCTAGATTTGCCAGAATATTTTTTTATTTTATTTTAATCATAATAAGTTTGAAGAAATATTTCACAAATATTCTTTGTCGAAAAAACAGGAGCTAAAATGAAGAATTAAATTAAAATGTATTTACTATTCTTTACAAAAAAAATGTTTTTACTTGAACATTAATTTAAATTGTCAGGAAAGAAGGGGAAGGAATTTAAAAGATAAAAAGATATATGTGTTTAAAAATCCTAAAATATTTTTTAAGGTTGTATTTTATCTCTCAAATGGTCTTTCTGAAAGTTATAAGAAGCAAAGTAAAAAAAATAAATTAATTTATTTAAACAAGTGAAAATCAAGTCTTTAAAATATTTTCTTGGATTTTCAAATTCTTTTTGAGTTTTGTCTCTTTTAGAATTAAAAATGTCGAGCAAAGCGAGACCAGCTTGCTAGTAAATAAATACAATTTAAAAAATACAGGCAGCTCACTGGTAAGTGCTGCTATTTGAGCAATTTTTAGAACAGGCCAGTGGGTGACTCATCTGGTCCTTACGGGCGACCTGGTGCCCGCGGGCACCGCGTTGGTGACCTCTGTCCTATATGGTAAAAACTCTTTGAAGTTTGCATTTTTGGCGTTTTGAACACAGTTGTGTAGCATCCCTCCCATGGAAAACAAATAACAAAACAGAAAAGTGGTGTCAATGTCGATGCAATGCAAGACTGCTTCTAAAATGCCCATAAAAAGTGGAACATGTCTCCAACTTGTTTGAAAACACAGGAAACGCCACAGGTAGAAGCACGATAACATGTGGAGTAAATGAGTGTCTCTGTGCTGATTCCCTGTATAGTACACACACATTCCTCATTTAAATAAGGCGGTCTGCTCCACTTTTGCACACACAATCTTAGTAGATCGCACGCAACACGCCCACTAGTAGTACACACTATTTTACAGATTGCACATGCTGTTTAGCGCGGGGTGTTTGGATCTTAGCAAATCAGGTCCACAGAGCAGGGGTCTGCAACCCAAGGTGTTGATTACTTTTATGTATTGGACCACAAATACATAAAAGTAATCTGTCTGGAGCCGCAAAAATTTAAAGGCCTACCGAAATTAGATTTTCTTATTTTTAAACGGGGATAGCAAGTCCATTCTATGTCATTCTTGATCATTTTGTGATATTGCCATATTTTTGCTGAAAGGAATTAGTAAAGATCATCGACGATTAAGTTCGCAACTTTTGGTGCTGATAAAAAAGCCTTGCCTGTACCGGGAGTAGCAGACGATATGAGCATGACGTCACGGGTTGTGGAGCTCCTCACATCTGAACATTGTTTACAATCAAGGCCACCAGCAGCGAGAGCGATTCGGACCGAGAAAGCGATGTTTCCCCATTAATTTGAGCGAGAATGAAAGATTTGTGGATGAGGAAAGTGAGAGTGAAGGGCTAGAAAAAAAAAAAGACTATACAGTGGGAGAAATTCAGATATTATTAGACAAATTTACTAGGATAATTCTAGAAAATCCCTTATCTGCTTATTGTGTTACTAGTGTTTAGTGAGATTATATGGTCGTACCTGTACAACCTGAAGGTCGGCCCTGCACTTTTCTTCAGCACCAGTCGACGGGTGGTGGCGATGCCCATCTCTACCCTTCGCAAGGGACCTTCTTCGAAACACGACCTTTCGAAATGATCGTTGCAAAATACACTGTACTTTGTGTGTGTGGTCCAATCCAACCGTCAGGAATGTAAACAATGAAAAAACGGCTGTGTTTGTGTTGCTAAAGGCGGCCGTAATACACCGCTTCCCACCTACATCTTTCTTCTTTGATGTCTCCATTGTTCATTGAACACATTGCAAAAGATTCAGCAACACAGATGTCCAGAATACTGTGGAATTATGCGATTAAAGCAGACGACTTATAGCTGGGATCGGTGCTGGAACAAAATGTCCTCTACAATGCGTGACGTCACGCGCACACGTCATCCTACCGCGACGTTTCAGCAGGATAGTTCGGCGCGAAATATAAAATTGTAATTTAGTCAACTAAACCGGCCGTATTGGCATGTGTTGCAGTGTTAATATTTCATCATTGATATATAAACTATCAGACTGCGTGGTCGGTAGTAGTGGGTTTCAGTAGGCCTTTAAAGGACTTATATAAGTGTTATAATGATGGCAACACATGATGTAAGTAGCTAATGAACTATATTAGCCTACTATCAAAACGAGTATGTATCGCAGGCTGATGCGAATCTTTGTTGACAGAAAAGTTGAAATATAATATTTATTCTACACATTTTTACAACATTGGAAAACATTAGTAAAACTTCTCAGAGGGTGAGATAACTCCTGGAAATGACTGTCTTAGAATGACCAAAGGTATAGATGTGTGGGTCCAAGTTAATGGAAACAGCCGGCTTTCTTCTTCTAATGGATTTATTACGATCTTTGCAAGCTGGGTAACGTTTGCTGTGGTCTGGAACAAGATGGCGAGGCTTAATGATGCAATATGTACATACAGCTAGCCTAAATAGCATGTTAGCCTCGATTAGCTTGCTGTCATGCAGTGACCAAATATGCCTGATTAGCACTCCAACAAGTCAATACCATCAACAAAGCTCACCTTTGTGCATTCACGCACAGTATGAAATGTTTGGTGGACAAAATGAGACAAAAAAGGAGTGGCATAAAATATGTTTTTCTGCGGAGAAAATTATACATGTAAACAAACTGTTGAGTCACAGTCCACACAACGGTGAGTTAAAGGGCCGCTGAAATTAGTAGGACCAAATGGCACTCTCATCACTGATACATAAACAAAAACATATTAAACAGTGGGCTTTCTAACAATTGGGAAGGTTTGAGTTGTGTTTTTTTTTTTTCATTTCCATACATTTTTGAAAAAGCTCCATGGAGCCAACAGGGCGCCGCTTAAAGGCCTACTGAAACCCACTACTACCGACCACAAAGTCAGATAGTTTATATATCAATGATGAAATATTAACATTGCAACACATGTCAATACGGCCTTTTTAGTTTACTAAATTGCAATTTTAAATTTCCCGCATGATGACGCGTATGTCATACATAAAAGTCGTCTCTTTTCATCGCATAATTACACAGTAATTTGGACATCTGTGTTGCAGAATCTTTTGCAATTTGTTCAATTAATAATGGAGACTATAAAGAAGAATACTGTTGGTGGAAAGCGGTGGATTGCAGCTGCCTTTAGCAACCGAGACACAGCCGGTGTTTCTTTGTTTGTTGTGAAGCTTTAACACAGAGCGGTCAAGCGAACATGTTTCTCTCCGTCAACCAGCATGTTTTTGGATGGGAAAACTGTGATATCAAGTCAGCTCTTACCGGAGACTTCAGTGGAAGATGCGTCCTCCTGCAGTAGCTGTCAAAAAAGGCAGCTGTGTGCTTGGCTCCTCGGCTTCTCTCTTAGACACTAGCGTGTTCACCGCGGCCATCTGACTTTGACGTATGTCTTTACAATCTCACTAAAACACTATTAAAACAATAAGCAGATAAGGGATCTTCCAGAATTATTCTAGTAAATGTGTCTAATTACATCTGAAACGCTCACACTGCCGCCGCCCGGAGCCGTCGCTTTTTATTTATTTATTTATTTATGTTGTCTAGTCCTTCACTCTCAATATCCTCATCCAGGAATCTTTCATCCTCGCTCAAATTAATGGGAAAATTGTCGCTTTTTCGGTCCGAATTGCTCCCACTGCTGGTGGCTCACATTATAAACAATGTCCTCACACCGGTGACGTCACGCGCACATACTTTCGGTAAAGGCAAGGCTTTTTTTTATTAGGGACCAAAAGTTGCGAACTTTATCGTCTATGTTCTCTACTAAATCCTTTCAGCAAAAATATGGCAATATCGCGAAATGATCAAGTATGACACATAGAATGGACCTGCTATCCCCGTTTAAATAGGAAAATCTAATTTCAGTAGGCCTTTAAAGCCGCATGTGGCTCTAGAGCCGCGGGTTGCTGACCCCCGCCATAGAGCATATCTATTGTCCCTTGGCGACATACAATCTAAAAATAATTGAAAATGTGCAGTGACCACAATCAGAGAGGGAAAAAAAACTAGGAGACAGAGCGAGGCTTTGTTCCTCTGCTACAATGCAACAACAGAATGGAAATAGATGCATGCACACTCACCGAGCTCCAGTTGCCAGTGACCCAGTAGGCTGTGACTTGTGCCGGGCTTGGCGTTGTCAAAGGAAGCGGCCAAAAATGTCGATTCTGGCTTGGCGAAACACATGCGGCTTGCGTGGTCATGGGTTGAGGACCGGGTGAAGTGGAGGGACCCGTCCCAACATCGGACTTCACCACTGGGGGGATTGTTACTTGGTTGTAGTCATAGTCATCTAAAATAAAGAATGGGTCTGCAAGTACAGGACTGGATTGCGCCGGTTCCGCTGTAGTTTGATCAAAATAATTCGGCGAAGGCTGAGAGTATTCTTCTTGGATAGTAGGACGTATAAATTCTCTTCCAGTAGACAATATTGTATCATCGGGGACGTTTTGATCACTTGGCATTGGTAGGTCTGGGGAAAGAAGGGAAGGAGTTGAACTCTCAGGGGTAAGCAATGAGGTTGTATTGAGGCCATGGCGAGACAGTCCTGAACTATCATCTTTAATAGCAATCACATCTGTATTGGGAGTAGAGGGATCCAACGCTTCCAGTATAAGGGCCGGTGGAAATACTGTTGATTTGTTAGTAATTTCTATATTAGGTAATTGTAATCTATTTTCTTCCCTTTGGACTCCATGCTTGGTCATTTTTATTTCAGTCCCTGGCATGGAGGGACTCATAAAACTCGGAGCATAATATGGTGTAGTGGTGTAAGTTTTCTGC
Organism: Nerophis ophidion; assembly: GCF_033978795.1. Taxonomy (NCBI): domain Eukaryota; kingdom Metazoa; phylum Chordata; class Actinopteri; order Syngnathiformes; family Syngnathidae; genus Nerophis; species Nerophis ophidion. Next base: position 14,726,697 of record NC_084635.1, read on the forward strand.
AATCGTAAGTCATCCTCCTCTCGGGTGCTCAATGTCTGGGTAACGGTGTGACTGTTCTCAGCATGAAGTCCAAAGGTTGAAACAGCATGAGTTGGAGTCGCAGTGATTTTTTCTGTCGGATTTTCTTCCCCATTGGAATCCCGGTTATTTTCAGCCTCTTCCCTGTCATGCCCAATATTCTCCCTCTTTGCAGGCTGCCTGCTCGTCGCTTCCTGAGGGGTTCCAGTGCTAAAATTTTCGAAGCCCTGGAGATTGTGGTATTTCCCTTCAAGTATGGATGAATGCTCTGTTGACGACGGCGGGGACTGAGTTGTGGACACAGGCAGAAGATAATCTTCAAAGAGGTAATCATCAAACCTTTCCGAATGTATTTGAGTGGGTTCTTTTGTTCCAGTGTTTCCACTGTTCTCCACGTTGTTGAGATCAATGATTAGTGGCTCTGCAGGTATCAAAGGACTGCTGTCCTTACCACTGTGGGGTGGCTCGTCCTCTTGTTGAAAACCCATTTCCTGACCGTCCTTTGAAACCGTTCCATCACTCTCATCCGATAGATCTTCGTGAAAGTTGATGAAGTTGTAGTCGTAGTAAAAGTCATCCACTTTTAGGCTTTTTTCAAGAGAATCCTCTTTGCTGTCTATCCTATTGTGGTAATGGAAGTCTTCAAAAAGGTTATTCGAGTCATTTGGGTTTTTTGATTGGACTTTGGACGGGCCATGCTTAGCAGGGGGTTTAGGTACGGAGTGGATTTCGTTGAACACTTCTCTGCTTGTCCACCCACTTCCCGACCAGTCAATATCTCCGAAATTATCCACAACCAGCGGACAGTCTTGGATGTTACAAGTACTGAGAGAGATGGGTTTCTTGAGCAGGTCACAGTCCACACCGGTGTTCCTGGAGCAGGTGACATTACGGCGACGGACTCCACTTCCACAGGTTTGTGAGCACTGCATGAAAGAGGATTAAAAACATTTAATCATCGTTAGAGGGGACAACCAAAGAATTTAGTCCTTTCTGACTTACAAACATTGTTACAAAGTTGGATACTCGTGTTCAACGATACCAAAGCGTAAAATCAAAAGGTTCACGGATTTTGGTGTGAGCCTGTTCAAAGTTTTGGATGCTTTGGTTTGCAGTCTGGCTATGTTGTGACGTCACAGCAACATGGGAGCCCTTTTCAGACAGTAAGTTGAGCTCTTAGAACCCTTGGGGAATCATAGAAATAAAAATGTAAGATCCATCCATCTTCTACCACTTGTCCCTTTAGGGGTGCTGGAGCCTATCTCAGCTGCATTGGGGCAGAAGGCGGGATAGACCCTGGACAAGTCGCCAACTCATCGCAGGGCCAACAAAAATAGACAGACATTATTCACACTCACATTCACACACTAGGGACCATTTAGTGTTGCCAATCAACCTATCCCCAGGTGCATGTCTCTGGAGGTGGGAAGAAGCCGGAATACCCGGGGGAACCCACACAGTCAGGGGGAGAACAAGCAAACTCCACACAGAAAGATCCCGAGATTGAACTCAGCTCTACTCAGGACCTTCGTATTGTGAGGCTCATGCACTAACCTTCTACCACCGTGCTGCCCTAAAATGTAAGATATAAAGTATTATTTTCATATAGTCTTGGTGCAGTAGGGAAGGGATTCATACGGCCCCATTTCTGGGTGGATGTCGTGAGAGAGAAAGGTGGGGGCGAGGGTATTCATGTCGCAATGCAGTGATGCTGAAAATGATGCAAAGTGCCACTCCACAAAGCAATTGACGCTGGGGTCAAAAGAGGAATTGCCACAAAACACATTGTAATATATCTAACGCTCTACTGCCGCCTGGCAGCTAAAGTGGAGAACGCACCCCGCAATTTGTCACGTTTCATGTGTCAGGGAAAGTGCGACGAATAGGGCATGTTCATTTTCCTGCTACTGTATGTGCATGGTAACACCGACGTGCGACAAGCAGTGACATAAATGTTGTTTAAAACAAATGGTTTTAGGCATTTGACCGGTGATTATGCAGGTGTACCTGATATTGTGACTGAGTGACTATGTTATGTCAATGAAATGTATTTTTGGTCGTGTCGGGAAAAGAAATAGCGTTATTTTTGATTGATTGATTGAAGCTTTTATTAGTAGATTGCACAGTTCAGTACATATTCCGTACAATTGACCACTAAATGGTAACACCGAATAAGTTTTTCAACTTGTTTAAGGCAGGGTACACTTAAATCAACTCATGGTACAAATATATACTATCAGCATAATACAGTTCTCACACAGGTTCATCATCATAGTATACACATTTATCTTTTTTACATTATTTACAATCCGGGGGGTGGGATGAGGAGCTTTGGTTGATATCAGTACTTCCGTCATCAACAATTGCATCAACAGAGAAATGGACATTGAAACAGTGTAGGTCTTACTTAGTAGGATATGTACAGCCAGCAGTGAACATAGTGAGTTCAGATAGCATAAGAAGTGAGTTCAAATAGTATAGTATAAAATGATGACTTCAAGATATATTTTTGAAGTGAAATGAAGTGACTTATATTTATATAGCGCTTTTCTCTTTTGAAAGATTGTACTTTTGAAATTATGAAACTCTTGGAGAGGATGGGGCCTGGTTTCATTTGCAATCTGGGAACGCCTCTAGAACAGAACATCTCGCTGACAGACTCAAAATCAGCTTATAAAAGTGACTACGGAGCAAAATTCACACCAAAGCAAATCCAATAAATATTATCTAGAACGGAGGTCCTCAACCTTTTTTGCACCGGGCACCGGTTAAGTAGGCATTATTTTCTGGCAAATAAATAAGCAACGATAAGTGGTTAAAGGTTGAATTAGTGGGCGCCATGGCCTTTATGCCTTTGCAGAAAAGTTTTCCGAATACTTAAAAAAAAAAAAAATGTTTTCGCTAGCTTGTGGGCATATTTTTTATCGTATTTTTTACCCCATAAAAACTGATCCCAGGTCAGATGTGCACCTGCCCATAATAAATGATCCCAGGTCATATGTGGACATGGGCCACAAGAACTGATCTCAGGTCAAATGTGCACCTGCCCATAATAACTGATCCCAGGTCAGATGTGCACCTGCCCATAATAACTGATCCCAGGTCATATGTGTACATGGGCCACAAGAACAGATCTCAGGTCAGATGTGTACCTGCCCACAATAACTGATCCCAGGTCAGATGTGCACCCGCCCATAATAACTGATCCCAGGTCAGATGTGGACATGGGCCATAATATCTGATCCCAGGTCAGATGTACACCTGCCCATAATAACTGATCCTAGGTCATATGTGGACATGGGCCACAAGAACTGATCTCAGGTCATTATTATGGGCAGGTGCACATCTGACCTGAGATCAGTTCTTGTGGCCTATGTCCACATCTGACCTTGGATCAGTTATTATGGGCAGGTGCACATCTGACCTGGGATCAGTTATTACGGGCAGGTGCACATCTGACCTGGGATCAGTTATTATGGGCGGGTGCACAATTGACCTGGGATCAGTTATTATGGCCCATGTCCACATCTAACCTGGGATCAGTTATTATGGGCGGGTGCACATTCGACCTGGGATAAATTAATATGTCCCAATCTGACCTGGGATCCGTTATTATGGGCTGGTGCACATCTGACCTGGGATCAGTTATTATGGGCAGGTCAGATTGGGACATGGTCCACAAGAACTGATCTCAGGTTAGATGTGCACCTGCCCATAATAACTGATCCCAGGTCAGATCGGGACATGGGCCATAATAACTGATCCTAGGTCAGATGTGCAATTGCCCTTAATAACTGATCCCAGGTCAGATGTGGTTATGGTCCACAACAACTGTCATATGTAGACATGGCCCATAATAACTGATCACAGGTCAGATTGGGACAAGGGCCATAATAACTGATCTCAGGTCAGATGTGCACCCGCCCATTATAACTGATCCCAGGTCAGATGTGCATTAGCCCATAATAACTGATCTCAGGTCAGATGTGGACATGTGCCACAAGAACTGATCCCAGGTCAGATGTGCACCTGCCCCTAATAACTGATCCCAGATCAGATGTTGACATGGTCCACAAGAACTGATCTCAGATCAGATGTGCACCCGCCCATAATAACTGATCCCAGGTCATATGTGGACATGTGCCACAAGAACTGATCCCAAGTCAGATTAGGACATGGGCCATAATAACTGATCCCAGGTCAGATTGGGACATGGGCCATAATAACTGATCCCGGGTCAGATGTGCACCCCGCCCATAATAACTGATCCCAGGTCAGATGTGCACCCGCCCAAAATAACTGATCCCAGGTCAGATGTGGACACAGGCCATAATAACTGATCCCAGGTCAGATGTGCAAGCGCCCATATTAACTGATCCCAGGTCAGATGTGGACATGGTCCACAAGAACTGATCTCAGGTCAGATGTGCACCTGCCCATAATAACTGATCGCAGGTCAGATTGGGACATGGCCCATAATAACTGATCCCAGGTCAGATGTGCACCCGACCATAATAACTGATCCCAGTTCAGACGTGCACCCGCCCATAATAACTGATCCCAGTTCAGACGTGCACCCGCCCATAATAACTGATCCCAGTTCAGACGTGTACCCGCCCATAATAACTGATCCCGGGTCAGATGTGCACCTGCCCATAATAACTGATCCCAGGTCAGATGTGCACCCGCCCCTAATAACTGATCCCAGGTCAGATGTGGACATGTGCCACAAGAACTGATCCCAGGTCAGATGTGCACCTGCCCCTAAAAAATGATCCCAGCACGTGTTACAACAGCGTGGCTTCTTAAAAAAAGAGTGCGGGTACTTTCCTGGCCCGCCTGCAGTCCAGACCTGTCTCCCATCGAAAATGTGTGGCACATTATGAAGCGTAAAATACGACAGCGGAGACCCCGGACTGTTGAACGACTGAAGCTCTACATAAAACAAGAATGGGAAAGAATTCCACTTTCAGAGCTTCAACAATTAGTTTCCTCAGTTTCCAAACGTTTATTGAGTGTTGTTAAAAGAAAAGGTGATGTAACACAGTGGTGAACATGCCCTTTCCCATCTACTTTGGCACGTGTTGCAGCCATGGAATTCTAATTATTATTTGCAAAAAAACCCCAAAGTTTATGAGTTTGAACATGAAATAGGTTGTCTTTGTAGTGCATTAAATTAAATATGAGTTGAAAAGGATTTGCAAATCATTGTATTCTGTTCATATTTACATCTAACAGAATTTCCCAACTCATATGGAAACGGGGTTTGTATTGGCTACGATTTGTCACATTTACATGTTATATGTTTTTGACTGATGATTAAGATATAACAAATATAATATAGTTTTATTATACATCTATGAACTCATTGGTGTGTCTAGCGGTACAGGAAATAGTTCAGCCGTAGAAAATGCGGTCGTTTGTAAATTATTTCATATTCCTGTGCAGTCCAGTAGCAAATGTGTCAAAGACATGGATGACATAGTCTGGTGTGGATGAACTTGACTGGCCTGCACAGAGTCCTGACCTGAACCCAATAGAACACCTTTGGGATGAATTAGAACAGAGACTGAGAGCCCGGCGTTCTCGACCAACATCAGCGTGTGACCTGCGCTTTTGGAAGAATGGTCGAAAATTCCTATAAACACACTCCGCAACCTTGTGGACAGCCTTACAAGAAGAGTTGAAGCTGTAATAGTTGCAAAAGGTGGACCGACATCATATCGAACCCTATGGGTTAGGAATGGGAAGGCACTTCCAGTTCATATGTGAGTCAAAACCAAATACTTTTGTCAATATAGTGTATATGAAGGGGGAAAATACATACATCTGGGTGTTCATTTATTTTAGATGAAAAACATCTCTGCATCTGTCAAGGCAAGATGAAAATGTGTCTATTTCTATTAACATGTGGGGAAAATGTGTTAAAAATTAATGACACCAACATTTTTTTCCCTTTGCCTGAACTGGATTTAGTTAAGATGGGATGAAGTATGAATGGATCCAAACATGAAAGAATTTTGGCACATCATTTTTAGGCATCTGTGAGAAAGCTGAAGAGAGAGACTTGAAAGTTTCAGGATGGTGACCCAAATTATACATCAAAATCCACCAAAAAAAGGACTTTATCAGAAAGATGGTTAAGGAGACTTTTGGAATGGTTTAACACAAGGGTCGGTAACTTTCACAAAAAACATATTTTTTTCTCCCTTGATAAATTTTTACAAGTTTTTTTTAAAATTTGTTATTTTATTTTACTTGTTACAACGGAATACAGTAAAAAGAAGTGCAGTGCGCATATGAAAGTGGTTACAGCTAGTCCGGCGATGCGATAATACGTTGTTATGTTTTCCCAATACCAATATTTTGGTAACGGTACCAAAATTATTTCCATACTTTTCTGTACTTTTTAAATAAAGGGAACCACTAAAAAATACATTCTTGGCTTTATTTTAACTAAAAATCTTAGGGGACATTAAACATATATTTCTTGTTGCAAGTTTGTCTTTGAATAAAATAGTGAACATACAAGACACCCAGTCTTTTATTAGTAAGTAAGCAAACTCATTTTGTTTGTTGACATATGCAGTAACCTTTGTGTCATTTTCCATTCTATTACTTTGTCGAAATGATTAAGGACAATTGGTAGAACATTAATTATTAATCTACTTGTTCATTTACTGTTAATATCTGCTTACTTTCTCTTTTAACATGTTCTATCTACATTTCTGATAAAATGTAAATAATCACTGATTCTTCTGTTGTTTGAAACTTTACATTCGTTTTGGATGATACCACGAATTTGGGTATCAATCCGATACCAAGTCGTTACAGGATCATACCTTGGTCATATTCAAAGTCCTCATGTGTCCAGGGACATATTTCCTGAGTTTGTAAACATAATATAAATGAAAAAACAAAACAGAAGAAGGTGTTTTGATGCCAAAAAATATCAACGTAATCATAGTAGCATCGACTAGATACGCTCCTGTAGTTGGTATCATTACAGTGGATGTTAGGCGGACCGGTACTTTTCAGAGGCAGTACAGTACCGAATATGATTCATTTGTATCGCGGTACTAAAGTAATACCGGTATACCGTACAACCCGAGTACGTTGGTTAAACTTCATTCCCGGATACCTGAAGAGCTGCGCAGTACCGCGAGTAGACAGCCAGTGGGTTTTATGGATGCGGTCGCGGGTTCGAGCCCGGCATGTGCAGGCGGCTGGACTGAGCAAGGTAATCCCGGTTACATGCGTTGACCTACTTTGACATACAGTGGGGCAAAAAAGTATTTAGTCAGCCACCGATTGTGCAAGTTCTCCCACTTAAAATGATGACAGAGGTCTGTAATTTTCATCATAGGTACACTTCAACTGTGAGAGACAGAACGTGAAAAAAAAATCCAGGAATTCACATTGTAGGAATTTTGAAGAATTTATTTGTAAAATATGGTGGAAAATAAGTATTTGGTCAACCATTCAAAGCTCTCACTGATGGAAGGAAGTTTTGGCTCAAAATCTCACGATACATGGCCCCATTCATTCTTTCCTTAACACGGATCAATCGTCCTGTCCCCTTAGCAGAAAAACAGCCCCAAAGCATGATGTTTCCACCCCCATGCTTCACAGTAGGTATGGTGTTCTTGGGATGCAACTCAGTATTCTTCTTCCTCCAAACACGAAGAGTTGAGTTTATACCAAAAAGTTATATTTTGGTTTCATTTAACCACATGACATTCTCCCAATCCTCTGCTGTATCAGCCATGTATCCATTTTGGTATAAACTCAACTCGTCGTGTTTGGAGGAAGAAGAATACTGAGTTGCATCCCAAGAACACCACACCTACTGTGAAGCATGGGGGTGGAAACATCATGCTATGGGGCTGTTTTTCTGCTAAGAAGACAGGACGATTGATCCGTGTTAAGGAAAGAATGAATGGGGCCATGTATCGTGAGATTTTGAGCCAAAACCTCCTTCCATCAGTGAGAGCTTTGAATGGTTGACCAAATACTTATTTTCCACCGTAATATACAAATAAATTCTTTAAAATTCCTACAATGTGAATTCCTGGATTTTTTTCCCACATTCTGTCTCTCACAGTTGAAGTGTACCTATGATGAAAATTACAGACCTCTGTCATCATTTTAAGTGGGAGAACTTGCACAATCGGTGGTTGACTAAATACTTTTTTGCCCCACTGTATATAACCACTTTTCAGAAAATGCTGGGGGATTTTTTTTGTTTTTAAACACTTTTTAAAAGTCACTTTTTTCTTGTCTGCCAACGTTTCAAGAGACACTCAAAAAGGTTCTTGAAGATGGGTCTGTAAAACAAAATGTATGCAAAATTGTGACCGAGGCATGCAGAGTACATGTTATGTAGAGTAGAGTGCAAGAAAGTGTGTTGAATTACATTAGAATCATAATATGACCACTTTAAAATCGAGATGAGGATTTTCTAGGATGATTTGTTCACGCGCGTGCAGAGCATGTTCAGGGTCATGTGCTTATGTTTTAAGGAAATCCCACATAATTCCTGTTTCCATTATCATAATACATCCTGTTTTCTTGTTCTGTTTTAAAGAAACTGACTTTCTACCATTGTTTGTGATGTTTTGACGTGGGGCGCTTCTTGATCGAAATGAACAAAAAGACTGAAAATAATCCATCGAGTCAAAGACATGGCCTGCTCGCTTACATTTGTGCATGTGATAAAGACAAATCAAAAGTAAAAGTAAATTAATGAATGCGATCGCTCCTCCTGAGAGCTGATGAATGACAGCCAGTGCACATTACATAATGTATTTCAAAATAAGGGATATTTCACGTAAAAATGGGTAAAAATAAGGGATTATAATTTTCATCACAAATCGCCATTAAATAAACACATCATTTAAAAATAACTGAATTAAAATAAGTTTTGATTCACAACATCTTGTCACTAAACCGTTCCACAATCCCCTCTGGTACTTTGGTTGTTGGGTGACCGACATCATAGGATAATATGACAAAAACATTGTGGAGGGGGGCGTGGTCTGCGGGCCTGCAGCGATGCGGGGTGTGTAAGGACCGGCCTCGAAAACAGCGGCAGGTGAGAAGATAGCCCAGCTAACAATTGTTATCTAATCACCTGTCGCCCTTATTAGCAGCAGCCGGTACGAGACACGTTGTTGGCGTGGGAGCTATAGAGAGAAAAAGACACATGCTGGAGAGCACAACAGAGAGCGACAGAGACCAAGACTGAAAAGTCTTAGTGGACTCAATAAAAACATTATTGTAACCAGAATACCGGGCTTTCGTGCCAGTGTGTGGTGGGCAGGGGAACCCACGGCAGAGCACTGCCACACACATATTTGCTATGAGGCCATGATATAAATTTAGTTCTCCTACTGAAAAAAAACTTATTAAATAAAAATAAAAACAATTTACTCGGGGACGGCGTGGCGAGGTTGGGAGAGTGGCCGTGCCAGCAACCTGAGGGTTCCTGGTTCGATCCCCACCTTCTAACAACCTAGTCACGTCCGTTGCGGCCTTGAGCAAGACACTTCACCCTTGCTCCTGATGGGTCGTGGTTAGCATCTTGCATGGCAGTTCCCGCCATCGGTGTGTGAATGGGTGAATGTAGAAATAGTGTCAAAGCACTTTGAGTACCTTGAAGGTAGAAAAACACTATACAAGTACAACCCATTTACTTTTACGGAAATTATAGTTGAGACATTTTTTGAAGCTGGCTCACATTTGTGCCTCATTTAGGTTGATCGGCAACACTAAATTGGCCCTAGTGTGTGAATGTGAGTGTGAATGTTGTCCGTCGATCTGTGTTGGCCCTGTGATGAGGTGGCGACTTGTCCAGGGTGTACCTCGCCTTCCGCCCGAGTGCAGCTGGGATAGGCTGCACAAGCGGTAGAACATGTGACACGGATCGGATTTTTCTTGCCAGTCTAAGTGCTTCAAATCTGATCGTTTCGCATCAGATTCAGCGCACATCAGAAGGTAGTCCAAGTCCGATGGGAATCTGATCTGTTGATGCAACTTTTTTGTCAGCTTCGTGTTGGCGGGGAAAGCTGCAGCCCGCCAGCAGAAGTGGATACTTTATCACAACATCCGGTAAGCAGAGTCTATTTTCGACAACCAAATTTTCCGTGCATCACTAGTCACTAATGTGCAAATAATAGTCTATATGTAATACAGAAATATATATTTTGATTCCGAAGAAATAGTGATTGTTAAATAACCGAAATTGGCATACTGTGGCTTATGAGCTTCCTCCCAATTCCAAAAACATGCATCTGGGGATAGGTTGATTGGGAACACTAAATTGACCCTAATGTGTGAATGTTGGCTGTCTGGCGACTTGTCCAGGGTGCAGCTGCGACCCCGCGGACAGGTGGGTGCCATGATTGGATATAAAAGCGACTTCCATGAAATGCAAAGTGCTCTATTGGGTTCATATGTTTATAAATCTGACTGTGATGAAGTCAGTGCCTCACCAGCCATGAACCTCACCGCACGTCATTGGTAAGAACTTATATGTAGGGACGGCGTGGCGAAGTTGGTAGAGTGGCTGTGCCAGCAATCTGAGGGTTACTGGTTCAATCCCCACCTTCTATCATCCTAGTCACGTCCGTTGTGTCCTTGGGCAAGACACTTCCCCCTTGCTCCTGATGGGTCCTGGTGAGCGCCTTCCATGGCAGCTCCTACCGTCAGTGTGTGAATGTGGAAATACTGTCAAAAACGCTTTGGGCTCCTTGAAAAGGGCTAGAAAAGAGTGATACAAGTACAACCCATTTACCATTTTTACCAACTTTACACTACTTTATATTAGATATTCCAACAGCGGAGGATGAATGTCCCATAACATGAAGATGGAGAAAAAGAAGAAGCTTATCGACTACGGTGTCTACACGGACTACAAAGACAGAAATGCGTAATTTTTCAGGACTTATGCAGATCCGAAATAGAGATCAGCAGGTACCAGAAGGTAAGAGAAGTTGCTTTTGCATAATTTTGTGACACAAAACGCTCAATAATATATCTTACCTTATACACACACCATAATAATACACATAAGTTGAAGCACAGTACAATCCATCAAACGGTGCGGCTTCATAGCTTACCAAAGTCGTACGAAAACATTTTGAGAGCTTTTTGAGCGCCATGTGTAGTGTTCTATATTTTCAAAAGGAACATATTTTTTTCTCTTTTTTTTCTTCTAAATGTATGTATCGCTTTTCTCTAGTGACTCAAAGCGCTTTACATAGTGAAACCCAATATCTAAGTTACATTTAAACCTGTGTGGGTAGCACTGGGAGCAGGTGGGTAAAGCGCCTTGCCCAAAGACACAACGGCAGTGACTAGAATGGCGGAAGCGGGAATCGAACCTGCAACCCTCAAGTTGCTGGCACGGCCACTCTACCAACCGAGCTATGCCATATAAAATTTTAGTGTTGTTTACTTGAGTCATATTACAGTCTACAAGTATCTTTTATGTTTGACTGCCATCTACCGGTCACACTTATTACCCCATGTACCAAATACAATCGCTTTGAGGTCGGTAAGCAAAACCAGAATTATTCCTTTCATTAGACACAAGGCGTTATAAGGCGCACTGTCGAGTTTTGAGGGGAAAAAAAATATTTTAAGTGTACCTTTTTGTCCGGAAAATAGGGTAAGTACATCATTCCTGACCATAAGATCATGCTACTTTAGTGTTAAACGTATGTTTTGCAGGTAGTTTAAATGAAAGTGCTTTCAAGTAAACAGTAAAGAGGCTTCATCTTTTATACTTTCTAATTTAGCCGAGTAAATTCACTGTAATTTTAGCTGACTAAAATGGTGCGTGATTTCGTTGACTAAAACTAAATCAATTTAGATGACTAAAATTAGATTAAAACTAAAATACATTTTCATCAAAAGACTATGACTAAAACTTAATTAAAAACTGCTGTCAAAAATAACACTGGTGTGAGCAGCTGCATGTTTGTTTTCAGATGAAAATAACACGTCCTATCTGTCGAGATATTTACACAAAGTTCGGATTATTGGCACAAATGTCTTCTCCGTCGTCTTCATGTCTTCCATGCCACAGAAACGGGACCCGGGAAGACGTGGAGGCATACTTGCCAACCCTCCCGGATTTTCCGGGAGATTCCCGAAATTCAGCGCCTCTCCCGAAAACCTCCTGGGACAAATTTTCTGCCGAAAATCTCCCGAAATTCAAGCGGAGCTGGAGGCCACGCCCCCCAACATTGAGTCAGACCTGACTCAATGTTGTGACCCTCTTAAACAGGATAATACTGCCATCTACTGTACATAGAATAGAATGTAAATATATTCTACATTTAAGTGCAGTCAAGGAACATGCATTAGGGAGTCTGTTGTTCTGAAGCTCACAGTAAAGAGATGTAACTTCATCACGCCGCCTGGTTATTGACTCCAACCCAATATATTACACCGTCGACGGGCAAAATGAAGAAATACGCTTGCAAGTTCCAGAACGATTGGAAACAAGAATTTCAGTTTATCCAGGAGAGTTCGAAGGAGAAGGTGTATGTTGCCTGTAAATTTTGTAGAACAGACTTCTCCATTGAACACGGCGGCCGAACGGATATACTCAGTCATGAACGGTCAGAGAAGCACAAAGCGTCCGCAGCACAGCATCGTTCACAACCCAGTATTATGCCCCACCTCGCAAAATGGAGACCCGATGGTGTATCTTATGCTGAGACAAAGATGGCTATGCTGATAGCTGGAAGCAACATCCCGTTCTCATTTGCGGATGTCCACAACAAATCCGTGAAGGATGTTCCCGGATTCGGAGATCGCTTGCCAATACGCAAAGGTTACTCAAATAGTGAAAGGTAAGTGTTGTTGTTGGTTTTTTTTTTGTAACAAGCAAGCACAGTACAGTTAGTACAACTGTGTTTTTATTACTGTGTATTTGATAGGTGACGTCGGAAATTCAAGTTTTTCTTTTATTTATATATATAATAAAATAAATATATAGAGCTAGAATTCACTGACAGTCAAGTATTTCATACATACCGTATTTCCTTGAACAGCCCCTGGAGCGCTAATTAATTTAAAACCTCTTCTCACTTCTGCGCTTAATCAAGGCATGCGGTAAAAGTAAGCAGGCGCTAATAATTTTAAAACCTCTTCTCACCCCTGCGCTTACCAATGGCATGCAGTAAAAAATTAAATGATTAAAAAAGAAATAAAACAATTATTCTGCGGCCGCGGCCCGTTGGTTGGGGACCACTGCTCTACAACATGTCATCGCTCCCACCTTTGCACCATGCTATCTGCGTTTCGGTAGGACACATGCATTTCGCTGCTTTTCATACGAGATTGCAATGCATACTTGGTCAACAGCCATACCGTTTACACTGATGGTTGTGATATAAACAACTTTAAAACTCTTACTAATATGCGCCACACTCTGTGGATCCACACCAAACAAGAATAATAAACACATTTCTGGACAACATTGGCTCTGTAATACATTATAAACGCAACATAAGAATTACCCAGAATTCCAATTCATCAATGACCAACCCCGCCCACCTCAACCGACGCACGAAGGGGGGGGGGGTGTTGGTTGGTGTTAGTGGGTGTATAATATAGGCAAGAGTCATGGATGCATTGGAATTCTGGGTAATTCTTATGCTGCGTTTGTGTGTTACAGAGCCAATGTTCTCCAGAAATGTGTTTGCTATTCTTGTTTGGTTAGTGTTCACAGAGTGTGGCGCATTCTAGTAATGTGATTTGTATGGATGTGGAACAAGACCCCTGGTTTACACACAGTAAAAACAACAAAAAAATTCCTCCGCCATTTTGAAAATGACGGCAGGGTAAGCGTCACTTGTGACGTCACAAATTTGACCCGGTGGTAAAAGTAAGCATACGCTAATAAATTTGGGGAGCGAGTTTTGCGCAGGCCTCCATACATCAATGTTCTTTCAATATTTTACTGTACGTGTATCAACAACGCCCAGACCAGAAGCAAAATATGGCACTCATTCTTTGCTTTAAAAAGAATACCAATTGTACTCGTTTCATTCAAGCATGAAACCTTGCATGTCAACACAGAGTAGGAGAATAAAGACATTTCTTCACAAAGTCCTACTCGAGTACTCTGGGCCAAACTAACCTTTGACCAACTGCCAGTGGTCCAATCTGCCGGGCATGGGATGTGTGTGCTGCAGGATGATACTGACTCGGGTTTTGGGATATGTTCACAATCGCCGGGCTGTAGGGCTTTCTGTTCCTCCAGGCTGATGGCTTGTATGCACAGCACTGTCCTTTTAGCCATGCCAGCGCTCCCACAGCTTGCTGAGCATGCGTGCCACTCCCCCACCCACCATCTGTAATCAGAAACACACAATGAGTCCAATTGTTTGCTTGTGACCACTCCATGTTTGACCTTCTGCACCATCAATATTCCATCAATTGGATTTATTTCTACGTGGGATTGAATCTGCCATCATGTCTGTAGTTTCTTGGAAAAAGTGCTTTGAATTTTTATCAGACAACACTTTGAAAATGCCACAGAAAATCTAATAATAATATATTCTATTTACTATTCTACTTCAATTACAAAATACATCAATTTGTATTTTGTTGCTTCGATGATTCGCTTACTGAGTCAAATAAGTGCACAATTCTAAGAAAAGGCGAACGTGGTCCGCATATTGCTCAGTGGCCTTGTGGTTTGATTGTCCGCACTGCGATCGGTAGGTTGTGAGTTCAAACACCGGCCGAGTCATACCAAAGAGCCATTATTACCTCCATGCTTGGCACTCAAAATCAAGGGTTGGAACAAAATGATCCCCAAAATGATCCCATCCATCCATCATCTTCCGCTTATCCGAGGTCGGGTCGCGGGGGCAACAGCCTAAGGGAAACCCAGACTTCCCTCTCCCCAGCCACTTCGTCTAGCTCTTCCCGGGAGATCCCGAGGCGTTCCCAGGCCAGCCGGGAGACATAGTCTTCCCAACGTGTCCTGGGTCTTCCCCGTGGCCTCCTACTGGTTGGACGTGCCCTAAACACCTCCCTAGGGAGGCGTTCGGGTGGCATCCTGACCAGATGCCCGAACCACCTCATCTGGCTCCTCTCGATGTGAAGGAGCAGCGGCTTTACTTTGAGTTCCTCCCGGATGACAGAGATTCTCACCCTATCTCTAAGGGAGAGCCCCGCCACACGGCGGAGGAAACTCATTTCGGCCGCTTGTACCCGTGATCTTATCCTTTCGGTCATGACCCAAAGCTCATGACCATAGGTGAGGATGGGAACGTAGATCGACCGGTAAATTGAGAGCTTTGCCTTCCGGCTCAGCTCCTTCTTCACCACAACGGATCGGTACAACGTCCGCATTACTGAAGACGCCGCACCGTTCCGCCTGTCGATTTCACGATCAACTCTTCCCTCACTCGTGAACAAGACTCCTAGGTACTTGAACTCCTCCACTTGGGGCAGGGTCTCCTCCCCAACCCGGAGATGGCACTCCACCCTTTTCCGGGCGAGAACCATGGACTCGGACTTGGAGGTGCTGATTCTCATTCCGGTCGCTTCACACTCGGCTGCGAACCGATCCAGCGAGAGCTGAAGATCCCGGTCAGATGAAGCCATCAGGACCACATCATCTGCAAAAAGCAGAGACCTAATCCTGCGGTTACCAAACCGGAACCCCTCAACGCCTTGACTGCGCCTAGAAATTCTGTCCATAAAAGTTATGAACAGAATCGGTGACAAAGGACAGCCTTGGCGGAGTCCAACCCTCACTGGAAATGTGTTCGACTTACTGCCGGCAATGCGAACCAAGCTCTGGCACTGATCGTACAGGGAGCGGACCGCCACAATAAGACAGTCCGATACCCCATACTCTCTGAGCACTCCCCACAGGACTTCCCGAGGGACACGGTCGAATGCCTTCTCCAAGTCCACAAAGCACATGTAGACTGGTTGGGCAAACTCCCATGCTTGCTAAAATAAAATGAGATTGTAAAAATATATTGCATAAGTAGGGACTCCTAAATAAATACAATTATCCATTCAAAATTATGGAGTGCTGAATGAAACTAGATTAATAATATATGACAATACATATAGAGTTTAAGTAAACGGTCAATAGAATTAAAGTGCAAATGGAAATACAGCTTAACCTTGTAAATAAATATAATCTAATCCAAATCTAAATGGTCATAATTTTGCGCTTGAAAAACTTCTCATGGATTTTACCTCGAGACTTCTGATTGTCGTGACTGCCACAGGTGGTGGAAAAACGTATTACAACTGAGTACTGCTGTGGCCCACTGCTGTGGGAATCTGGCAACAAATGAATGAAGAATTAATTCCCAAGAAAAACAGCAGGGGGTCCATCGTCTGGTTCGGCTTCAAGTGGGAATATGTCGAACAGACAACTGTAATTTGTCTAGTGTGGGCCAAAAGCATTGCTACGAAAAGTAGTTGCACCGCTAATATGTAAGGTCATTTGAAAAGTCACCCACGAGAGAATGAAGAGTGCTTACTCCACATGTCAACATCTCCATTCGGTGCCACACCAACAAAATGCCGAGGCAAACATTTCCACATCAACACCGTATGAAAAAAATAGCGACTTGATTTCCGATTATGCAGCTCATTTTTATGTGACAGTTATTGAAATATGTTGTGTGACATCATGCACAAAAGTGCACTTTATTTGTTTTAATCTATTGTAGTGGCGTTCTGTACAAAAAGTGCACTTTAATTTAATGTTGTTTTGATATGTTATTTTAGTGACATCATGCACAAAAGTGCACTAATAGCTTGTTATAAAATGTCTCTGACAATCTTGTACTTTCTGTTTTGAAATGACATGAATGTTTGTGCCACTGCATAATAACTGTTGAACAAATATAGTTTTGCTGAGTTGACTTAGTTGTAATTTCCTTCTCTGCATGAAAGTTTAAAATGAGTATATATTAATTCAGTACGAACAAGAATGTTTTAATGTAGACACATAGAATCCTCATACTGGTGTGATTATATGCATCAAGTGTTCATTCAAGGCTAAGGCAAAATATCGAGATATATATCGTGTATTGTGACATGGCCTAAAAATATTGAGATAATTAAAAAAAAAGCCCATATCGCCCAGCCCTAGTCTATACCTTTATATACATTCATCTAAACCATAATACATGTGGTGCTGACAAATCCAGAATGTATTTTCCGTTGACAACTCCAAGGCCCAAGTAATTTAACTTCTCGTTAGTGCTTTTAATTGACTGCAGCTGCTCGTGTCTTCTTGGCAGCATAACATAATTCGCTTGGCAGCTCTCATCGGATCCAGAACAATTGGTAAGTCCAAGAAATTTAGTGAAAATCAAATAAGAATCGGAAATTGAAAAGAGCCATTTAAAAACAACTACAGAGTCCAAGATAATCATTTCAAGCAATTGTACGGAAGTGCACGTCTCTTGGATGTGTATCCACTTTGCCAACGTCTGGAAGAAAGATCCAAACTGTCCACTTTAAATGAAAGGAAATTGATTCGGATATTCAGGATTTACAAAGGCTTAAGCCTGCAATGAACTAAATAAAAACTGCTGGAAAACCACTGTCAATGTTCACAGTAAAACCGGTTTAACAATGTCATGGATTGGACATGGACAAGTTAAATACAGTTTATTTACTTTTGATCCTGAATAAATTGCAGGGAATTCTAAAATAAATGAAAACTTGTGATGATATACATCATGGGTGTCAAACTCTGGCCCCCGGGCCAAATTTGGCCCGCCATGTAATTTATTTTGGCCCTTGAGACAATATTAAATTAACATTGAAGCTGGCCCGCCGGTAATATACAGCGGCGGTGCATTCACCGCTAATTATAATACTTGCCAACCCTCACGATTTTCCCAGGAGACTCACGAATTTCAGTGCCCCCCACCCCCGAAAATCTACCGGGGTAACCATTCTCCCGAATTTCTCCCGATTTCCCCTCTTACAACAATATCGGCGGCGTGCCTTAAAGGTACTGCTTTTAGCGTCCTCTACAACCTGTTGTCATGCCCGCTTTTCCGCCATACAATCAGCATGCCGGCCCAGTCACGTAATATATGCGGATTCTACACACACACACACACACACACACACACACACACACACACACACACACACACACACACACACACACACACACACACACAAGTGAATGCAAGGCATACTTGGTCAACAGTCTTAAAGGTCACACTGAGGGTGGCCTTATAAACAACGTTAACACTGTTACAAATATGCACCACACTGTGAACCGACACCAAACAAGAATGACAAACACATTTCGGGAGAACATCCACACTGTAACACAACATCCACACAACAGAACAAATACCCAGAACCCCTTGCAGCACTAACTCTCCCGGGACACTACAATATACACCCCCGCTACCAACAAACCTTGATTTTGCATGTCACTATATGTTCAATTTTCAATGCAAAACTTGTTTGGGTCCCTATTAAAATGTTAAGTTGTTCAACTTTGGCCAGCGGCTTTGCTCAGTTTAGAATTTTGGCCCACTCTGTATTTGAGTTTGACACCCCTGATATATATTGTATAATCATTAAACGACATGAAATACAAAGCCCTTTTACCATTGAAGTTGGCATGTTGTGTAAACCGTAAATAAAACAGAATAAAATGAATTGCAAAACCTTTTCCACCTATATTCAATTGAATAGACTGCAAAGACAACTTACACATCTGTGAAGGCACCATTAATGCTGACAGGTACATACAGGTTATGTTAGTTAGAAGGTAAAGTACCAATGATAGACACACACACACTAGGTGTGGTGAGATAATCCTCTGCATTTTACCTATCACCCTCAGCCCCTTGGAGGGTGGGGAATCATTTTTGGTGATTTAACCCCCAATTCCAACCCTTGATGCTGAGTGCCAAGCAGGGAGGTAATGGGTTCCATTTTTATAGTCTTTGGTATGACTCGGCCAAGGTTTGAACTCACGACCTACTGATCTCAGGGCGGACACGCTAACCCAGGGGTCACCAACGCGGTGCCCGCGGGCACCAGGTCGCCCGTAAGGACCAGATGAGTAGCCCGCTGGCCTGTTCTAAAAATAGCTCAAATAGCAGCACTTACCAGTTAGCTGCCTCTATTTTTTAAATTGTATTTATTTACTCGCAAGCTGGTCTCGCTTTGCTGGACATTTTTAATTCTAAGAGAGACAAAACTCAAATAGAATTTGAAAATCCAAGAAAATATTTTAAAGTCTTGGTCTTCACTTGATAGATAGATAGATAGATAGTACTTTAGTGATTCCTTCAGGAGAGTTCCTTTAGGAAAATTAAAATTCCAGCAGCAGTGTACAGAGGTGAGATCAATTTAAATAAAAGTAAAAAGTAAATAATGGGGGTTTAAATGGAAACAAAATAGAGAAATATTACAATAAGAATAAAAAATTAAAAGCAACAATGGGAATAACAATATAACAGTAAAATAAGAATATAACAAGACAAAGTAGGCAGTAGTGACCATGTTATGAAAACGTATTGCACTGTTATTGTTTTGCATCCCCTGTCATCCTAGTACCCCCCACCCCCCGCTCCAGAGAGGAGTTGTACAGTCTAATGGCGTGTGGGACAAAGGAGTTTTTGAGTCTATTAGTCCTGCACTTGGGATGAAGCAGTCTAGCACTGAACAGGCTCCTCTGGCTACTTGTTTAAATAAATGCATTTATTTTTTTACTTTGCTTCTTATAACTTTCAGAAAGACAATTTTAGAGATAAATTACAACCTTAAAAATGATTTCAGGATTTTTAAACACATAACGTTTTTACTTTTAAATTCCTTTCTCTTCTTTCCTGACAATTTAAATCAATGTTCAAGTATTTTTCTTTTTATTGTACAGAATAATAAATAAATTTTAATTTAATTCATCATTCTAGCTTCTTTTTTTTCGAAGAAAAATATTTGTGAAATATTTCTTCAAACTTATGATTAGAATTCCCAAAAAATATTCTGCAAATCTAGAAAATCTGTAGAATCAAATATAAATCTTATTTCAAAGTCTTTTGAATTTCTTTTAAAATTTTTGTTCTGGAAAATCTGGTAGAAATAATGATTTGTCTTTGTTAGAAATATAGTTTTGTCCAATTTGTTATATATTCTAACAAAGTGCAGATTGGATTTGAACCTATTTAAAACATGTCATCAAAATTGTAAAATTAATCTTAATCAGGAAAAATTACTACTAATGTTCCATAAATTATTTTTTTAATTTTTTCAAAAAGATTCGAATTAGCTAGTTTTTCGCTTCTTTTTTTCGGTTGAATTTTGAATTTTAAAGAGTCAAAATTGAAGATAAACTATTTTTCAAAATTTTATTTGCATTTTTTTCGTGTTTTCTCCCCTTTTAAACCGTTCAATTAAGTGTTTTTTTAAAATAATTTATTCTCTACAAAAAACCTTCCATAAAAGGAAAAACAATGCACAACGGAATGACAGACAGAAATACAATTTTTTTTATATATATAGATTTATTTATTAAAGGTAAATTGAGCAAATTGGCTATTTCTGGCAATTTATTTAAGTGTGTATCAAACTTGTAGCCCTTCGCATTAATCAGTACCCAAGAAGTAGCTCTTGGTTTCGAAAAGGTTGGTGACCCCTACTCTAACCACTAGGCCACTGAGACTGTTACCGTTCGAGCAATGTTATCATGGACGCCCCTGCTTATTTCAGCAAGACAATGCCATGCCATGTCTTACAACAGTATGGCTTCATAGTAAGAGTGCTGGTACTAGACTGGCCTGCCTGTAGTCCAGACCTGTCTGCCATTGAAAATGTGTGGTGCATTATGAAGCCTAAAATACCGCAACGGAGACCCCAGACTGTAGAACTTAAACTGTACATCAAGCAAGAATGGGAAATAATTCCACCTGAAAAGCTTCAAAAATCGGTCTCCTCAGTTCCCAAACGTTTACTGGGTGTTCTTAAAAGGAAAGGCAATGTAACACAGTGGTAAAAATGCCCGTGTGAACTTTTTTGCAATGTGTTGCTGCCATTAAATTCTAAGTTAATTGTTATTTGCAAAAAATAAAATATGTTTTTTTAGTTGGAACATTAAATATCTTGTCTTTGCAGTCTATTCAATTGAATATAACTTGAAAAGGATTTGCAAATCATTGTATTCTTTTCTTATTTACAAACTACATGAAGTGCCGACTTAACTGGATTTGGGTTTTGTAATTTAATAATGAATTTGACCATTGAGTCCATTGAGATTTGAGTACCCATTTTAGTTTCATGCAAAAATAACATGTGTTAGAGAGTAAGAAGTATTTTAAGAGCATAGGAAGTGTATAATAATTGTTTGTGGAAGCTGTGTGGAGGACTTATAGCAGGGCTATTCAACTGGCAGCCATGGGGACCGAAATCGGCCCAGGAATGACACCATTTTGGTTCCCGAGTTTGATTCAAAACTTGGGACACAAACGGTTTTGCAGCAGATTTTTTAAAACATGAGTGATTCTGTTGTACAGAGGAACTTCAACTAGTGAAGGGGTTTCTGAAAATTACCGATTTTTTCACCATAGAGGGACTCGGGCCCCACTTAAATATTAACACCATCTTGATTTTAATCCTATTCAATAATTATATCTATCCTACTTACCGGTTAACAGGTGGACAACCTCGTCAAATGATATGAAATCATGTGCTAATTACAGAGGTTCTTATTTATTTAACGCATAAACCTAAGATAGCTAAAATAAAATGAGATTATAAAAATATACTGCATAAGTAGGGACTCCTAAATAACTGATGAATAATACATTTACATACAATTAACCATTTAATTATAGAGTGCTGAATAAGCGGTAGAAAATGGATGGATGGATAATAATACATGATGTATAGATTGCTTAAATAAACGGTCAATAAAATTAAAGAGCAAATGAGAATACATCTTAACCTTGTAAGTAAATATAATCTAATCCAAATCCAAATAGTCATAATTTTTGCACTTCAGAAACTTCTCTTTGATTTTACCTCGAGACTTCTGTTTGAGATTGTCATTACTGCCACAGGTGGTGGAAAAGTGTATTACAACTGAGTACTGCTGTGGCCCATATGGATCACAGCTGAGAAACATATTTTTGGTGCCCCTCTAGGGCAGTGGTTCTCAAATGGGGATACGCATACCCCTGGGGTTACTTGAAGGTATGCCAAGGGGTACGTGAGATTTTAAAAAATAATAATCTAAAATCAATCAAAAATCTTGTATAAATATATTTATTGAATACTACTTCAACACAATATGAATGTCATTTCATAAACTGTGAAAAGAAATGCAACAATGCAATATTCAGTGTTGACATCTAGATTTTTTTGTGGACATGTTCCATAAATATTGATGTTAAAGAGTTCTTTATTTTTTAAGAAATGTTTAGAATTAAGTTCATGAATCCAGATGGATCTCTATTACAATCCCCAAAAAGGGCACTTTAAGTTATTGATTACTTCTATGTGTAGAAATCTTTATTTATAATTGAATCACATTGTTTATTTTTCAACAGGTTTTTAGTTATTTTTAAATCATTTTTTTCCAAATAGTTCAAGAAAGACCACTACAAATGAGCAATGTTTTGCACTGTTATACGATTTAACAAATTAGAAACTGATGACATAGTGCTGTATTTGACTTCTTTATCTCTTTTTTTTTTACCAAAAAGGGGGTGCTTGAATTAAAAAAATGTTCACAAGGGGTACATCACTGAAAAAATGTTGAGAACCACTTTTCTAGGGGATGCTCATTGTGAAGTGACGTGAATTATATTTATATAGCGTTTTTCTCTAGTGACTCAAAGCGCTTTACATACTGGGTGGGTAAAGTGTCTTGCCCAAGGACACAACGGCAATGACTAAGATGGCGGAAGCGGGAATCGAACCTGCAACCCTCAATTTGCTGGCACGGCCACTCTACCAACCGAGCTGTGCCGCCCCAACAAAGGGCCTTCCACTGGTCCAGTGTAACCATATCGATAGATCCTGGCATTGACATTTTAACCTACGAAAGACCATTCAAAACTTTTGTATAAGCTTTTGTAACCTGTAATCTTTGGAAAAAGGTTTTATTATCATTGATATGCCAAATAAAACGAGAATCGCGTTGAATCGAGAGTCGATTCTGAATTGAATCGTCAACCCAAGAATCATGATGTGCCCAAAGAGTCCCACTTATAATAGTTCAGTAAATCATAATCGTCATTTAAAAAAACATTCTGGATTGTTTTTGTACGTGATCCTTCAAAGACTTCTTTGTACGTACTTTCATTATATTATGTGCCTTTTGACTTTTGTGTCATTTCGTGAACTGATCTTAGAACAAGAGTTTTCTTTTTTTTTTTTTTTTTTTTTTTTTGATCAAGGTTGAACACTTAATTTGAAATCGTGCCGGAAGGCAAACTCACATGGCGGGACAAAGCTCCTTGTTGCACGTAGTTTGGTTATCATCAGGTCGGGTTAAAGGGTCGCACAATGACTCTTCCACGATCCCGTTGGTCCTCTCCACACAGTGAACAATCTGTCTCTGAACACCTGAAATGACAATGAAATGGGATTTTTGTTCGAGCACTTTCCCTGACAACAAATCCCGAAAAAAGCTCAATTATTACTTACAGTCGTGGTCAAAAGTTTACATACACCTATACAATCATTTCTACAACTCTTATTTTTTTGTGATAGAGTGATTGAAGCACATACTTGTTGGTCACAAAAAACATTCATGAAGTTTGGTTCTCTCATGAATTTATCATGGGTCTACCAAATCTGCTGTGTCAAAAAGTATACATACAGCAATGTTAATATTTGGTTACATGTCCCTTGGCAAGTTTCACTGCAATAAGGAGCTTTTGGTAGCCATCCACAAGCTTCTGGTTGAATTTTTGACCACACCTCTTGACAAAATTGGTAAAGTTTGTTGGTTAACTTGTTTCTTAAGCATTGTCCACACGTTTAAGTCAGAACTTCGGGAAGGCCATTCTAAAACCTTAATTCTAGCCTGATTTAGCCATTCCTTTACAATTTCTGATGTGTGTTTGGGGTCATTGTCCTGTTGGAACACCCAACTGCGCCCAAGTCCCAACCTCCGGGTTGATGATTTTAGGTTGTCCTGAAGAATTGGAGGTAATCCTCCTTTTTCATTGTCCCATTTACTCTCTGTAAAGCACCAGTTCCATCCATCCATCTATCCATCTTCTTCCGCTTATCCGAGGTCGGGTCGCGGGGGCAACAACCTAAGCAGGGAAACCCAGACTTCCCTTTCCCCAGCCACTTTGTCTAGCTCTTCATGTGGGATCCCGAGGCGTTCCCAGGCCAGCCGGGAGTCTTCCCAACGTGTCCTGGGTCTTCCCCGTGGCCTCCTACCGGTTGGACGTGCCCTAAACATCTCCCTAGGGAGGCGTTCGGGTGGCATCCTGACCAGATGCCCGAACCACCTCATCTGGCTCCTCTCGATGTGAAGGAGCAGCGGCTTTACTCTGAGTTCCTCCCGGATGGCAGAGCTTCTCACCCTATCTCTAAGGGAGAGCCCCGCCACACGGCGGAGGAAACTCATTTCGGCCGCTTGTACCCGTGATCTTATCCTCTCGGTCATGACCCAAAGCTCATGACCATAGGTGAGGATGGGAACGTAGATCGACCGGTAAATTGAGAGCTTTGCCTTCCGGCTCAGCTCCTTCTTCACCACAACGGATCGGTACAACGTCCGCATTACTGAAGACCCCGCACCGATCCGCCTGTCGATCTCACGATCCACTCTTCCCTCACTCGTGAACAAGACTCCTAGGTACTTGAACTCCTCCACTTGGGGCAGGGTCTCCTCCCCAACCCGGAGATGGCATTCCACCCTTTTCCGGGCGAGCACCAGTTCCATTGGCACCAAAACAGGCCCAGAGGCAAAATACTACCACCACCATGCTTGACGGTTGGATGGTGTTCCTGGGATTAAAGACCTCACCTTTTCTCCTCCAAACATATTGCTGGGTATTGTGGCCAAACAGCTCAATTTTTGTTTCATCTGACATCACATGGACAAAGATAAGACCTTCTGGAGGAAAGTTCTGTGGTCAGATGACATAAAAATTGAGCAGTTTTGTCACAATACCCAGCAATATGTTTGGAACGTCTAAATCAGGTTAGAATTAAGGTTTTAGAATGGCCTTCCCAAAGTCCGGACTTAAATGTGTGGACAATGCTGAAGAAACAAGTCCATGTCAGAAAACCAACACATTTATTTGAACTGCACCACTTTGGTCAAGAGGAGTGGTCAAAAATTCAACCAGAAGCTTGTGGATGGCTTCCAAAAGCGCCTTATTGCAGTGAAACTTGCCAAGGGACATGTAACCAAATATTAACATTTCTGTATTTTGTCACACCGCGGTGAGGGAAGTCTTGTCTTGGTTTTTCTGTCTTGTGATTTACGTGTTTTATTTTGAAAAGCTACCCTCTTGTTTCAGGTCACGGGCCCTTCCTCTTCTATCACCAGTCTGACGTCATCCCTGATCCCTGATTGTTTCCACCTGTTTCCCATCATACCCATATCCTATTTAAGCTCACGCCTCCTTTTGTCCTGTGCCAGATCGTCTCGTCTATCGTGCCTTTCTAGCGTCCATGTCCATGTCCTTGAAAACCTCCTTGTCTTGCTCCTTTTCCCCTGGTTCTCCCTTTTGGATCAAGCAGTCTTTTGCTGTAATTTTGAGTTTACTTTTTCCTCCTTCGAGCGCCTTTTGTTATCTTTCGTCTACCTAATTGGTGAGTTTTTGTTTTTCCAAATTTCGTATTGATTGCCTCATTGATTGAGTGATTTTTTGTTGTTGTTTATTCCTAGTTAGTGTTTATATATAGATCGTTCGTGTTTTTTCCTTCTGTTGGAACGCTTTTGGTTAATTGTTCTTGTTATTCTGTTTTAGTTAGTTTTCCTTAGATTAATATTCCTGCTTATTTTTGGAGTGATTTTGATTTACTTGTTTATTCTCGGAATTATTTTCCGCGTATTGTTATGATTCTTGCAAAATACTTTTTTGCACTGGAGGTAAAAAGTTATTTCAAATTAAAAGCTTTATTTTTTGAACTTCCTCTCTGCATCTGGGTCCTCTTCTTACTCCGAGTCGTAACATATGTATACTTTTGACCCAGCAGATTTGGTCACATAATACATTCATAAAAGAACCAAACTTCTAGAATGTTTTTTGTGACAAACAAGTATGTGCTCCAATTACTCAAACACAAAAAAATAAGAGTTGTAGAAATGATTGGAAACTCAAAACAGCCATGACATAATGTTCTTTACAAGTGTATGTAAACTTTTGACCAATACTGTAGGACTGCAGATTCAGCTGCATCATTTTAATGTGCAAATCAATTTATGTAGATTCAACTGCACTGGTTTAATGTGCAAATCCATTCATGTAATGTAAAATAAGAAGGTAAAAATCTGATTGCTATGTCACAGCTTGGTCGGAGCAAAGTATATCTCTTAATGACAGGTTTACATCCTTCTTGCCGTGCCTTCGTTCATCATTACTTCACGGGATTTCAACTTAATCGGATGATAACGGACATTTTCACAGCGCCTCCCTGCTATGGAAAAGCTGAACCATTTGATAAGTAATTCTCCCTTACTTCAAGGCAGGACAGCTTTGTTTGAGAAAGACAAGGAGTAAAAAAAAAAAGATAAACACGATGATCAGAGCACACAAACCAACACTTGGGAATTAACACCACTTCGTAACTTTTGCATTCATCCACATTGACGAAAGAATATGTTTTGAGCTTGGGCGAAAACATGGAAATGAGACTTTATTCCACTAAGAAAATATGATTAAAACGGGCTTCAAACCCCCACGCAGTGTCACTATAATTCTCATGTTTTGTAAACTCTACAATACGATACAAATAATAAAAATAAAGTTGGCAAAGCTTCGATTACTAGGGCAAACATAGTTTCCAAACCATAAGCTGCTACTTTTTTTCCAACGCTTTTAACTCTGCGGCTTTTGAAACGGTGCGGCTAATTTATGGCCATAATGTTTTGTAATGAACAAATAGCTGTCATATTACACCAGTGATTCTCAAACTGTGTTACGGGTACCACAATTGGTCCGCCAAAGAATCATTTAATTAAATATCATACTTTAACTGTTGGAGCCTATTTATATTATTTTCCATCCATTTTCTACCGCTTATTCCCTTTTGGGCTCGCGGGGGGCGCTGGCGCCTATCTCAGCTACAATCGGGCGGAAGGCGAGGTACACCCTGGACAAGTCGCCACCTCATCGCGGGGCCAACACAGATAGACAGACAACATTCACACTCACATTCACACACTAGGGCCAATTTAGTGTTGCCAATCAACCTATCCCCAGGTGCATGTCTTTGGAAGTGGGAGGAAGCCGGAGTACCCGGAGGGAACCCACGCATTCACGGGGAGAACATGCAAACTCCACACAGAAAGATCCCGAGCCTGGATTTGAACCCAGGACTGCAGGACCTTTGTATTGTGAGGCAGACGCACTAACCCCTCTCCCACCGTGAAGCCCCTATTTATATTATTTATTTATTAATTGAAATCCAATAATGATGTTGATTAATTATTGGATGTTTTAGATGGATTATGATTGACTGATTGTGTTCAGCTGGTGGGCCACTTCCTCCGACTAAAATTAAGGAGACAGGACAGCTGGGCGCTCCCTTGGTCTGTCTATCATATTAAAGGAGTGAGGAGTGAAACAGTTTATCGCTAAATAAGTCAACCAAGGAAAATATTTTTTCTTTGAGAAAATAAATTACAATCATTCTGAATCTAGAAATATCTCCGCGAGTACTTATTAAGGAATTTGGTGCGTCATAAACCTCCTTCTCAGGGCTACTCTGCAATCTTTATTTTTATTTTTTTGAACTTTTTTTGGAATGCAACAGTAGCCGTAACAGTAACTGTGGGGGAAGATGTAGCCAGTGCTGTTTGTTGGAGAAAAAGTCACCGCCGCTGTCCATGGTGCAGAGAGAGGGCACCATCGGGCAGGGGAGGGGCTTGTGCTGACGGCGAGACACAGTTGGCAGGTGATTAGATTTCACAGGTGGTACGTGTTAATCTAATTTGTTGTCTTTAACAGTGAGCGGCGGGGTGCAGAAGAAGGAGGAGGATTGGAGCGACAGAAAAGTCTAAACAAACGTATCCATTGGAGAACTGTAAAAACATTAAAACCCGGTCAACTCTGCGCAACTGGCTTCCAGTGTGTGAATCTGTGAGACTGCAAGTATACAAAGCTTACAGTAACATTTTTATTTTACTGTATTCGGTTGATTGGCAACACTAATTTGGCCCTAGTATGTGAATGTGAGTGTGAATGTTGTCTGTCTGTGTTGGCCCTGCGATGAGGTGGGGACTTGTCCAGGGTGTACCCCGCCTTCCGCCCGATTGTAGCTGAGATAGGCGCCAGCGCCACCCGCGACCCCAAAAGGGAATAAGCGGTAGAAAATGGATGGATGGATGTATTCCAATGGTCTTACTGTTCAAATTGTGTGTAATGTTACAATATACTTTATAAATAAAACATCTGCCTTGTTTTTAATGAATACTTAGGCCTACTATCCTACTGAATTTTTATGTTGGTTTTTATAATGGTGCTTGGAGAGCCAAGAGTTTTCTTAGGTGGTACTTGGTGCAAAAAGTTTGAGAATCTCTGCATTACACCAACGTAAACACTAAAAGGGTGTGTTTGTGCTACGGTGCCATCTTTTGGACGTGTTTTCTCCCTGCAGGTGCAGCGGGTGGACTTCATATTTTCAGTTTTTAGTCCCGTAAAGCGTTTCCGCTCAAAATATTTATCGCTCCAAGCAACTTTTGTAAGTTTTACAATATAGCTAAAACAATTCATACTTACTAAACCGTCCTATGTGTGATGTCTTTGAGTTCTCATGCATATTTGTATATGCTTTGGTAATGTAATCAAGTTAGCGCCGTGAATATTAGCTAATAAGCTAACATGTTCGAAAGTATCCTATGAATAACTTACGATGGAATTTTTTTTTGTATTGTTTCAGGTTTGTAAATCCAGCAAAACCTCACTGGTTATTAAAGGCCTACTGAAACCCACTACTACCGACCACACAGTCTGATAGTTTATATATCAATGATCAAATCTTAACATTGCAACACATGCCAATACGGCCTTTTTAGTTTACTAAATTGCAATTTTAAATTTCCCGCGAGGTATCCTGTTGAAAACATCGCGGAATGTTGACGTTTATGTTGACGCGTGCTTGTGACGTTACTGGTCGGAGCGGACATGTTCTCCCAGCACCACACATGGCTAAAAGTCATCTCCTTTCATCTTTTATAATTTCACAGTATTTTGGACATCTGTGTTGTTGAATCATTTGCAATTTGTTCAATTAAAAATGGAGACATCAAAGAAGAATGCTGTTGGTGGAAAGCGGTGGATTGCAGCTGCCTTTAGCACCGAAAAACAGCCGGTGTTTCTTTGTTTTGTTGTGAAGCTTTAACACAGAGCTGTCAAGCGAACATGTTTCTCTCGTCAACCAGCGAGTTTTTGGATGGGAAAAATGTGATCTTAAGTCGGCTCTTACCAGAGACTTGAGTGGATTATGCAACCTCATCCTGCAGCTCAAAAAGGCAGCTGCGATCTTGGCTCCCCGGCCTCTCTCAGAGACACTGTCGTTCACCGCCGCCATCCGACTTTCAGGTATGACTTTATAATCTCACTTAAATACTATTAACACAATAAGCAGATAAGGGATTTTCCAAAATTATCCTAGTAAATGTGTCTAATTACATCTGAAACGCTCCCACTGCCGCCGCCTGGAGCCGTCGCCTTTTCTTTTTTTCTTTCTTTTTTATAGTGCTTCACTCTAACTTTCCTCATCCACAAATCTTTCATTCTCGCTCAAATTAATGAGGAAATCGTTGCTTTCTCGGTCCAAATAGCTCTTGCTGCTGGAGGCTATGATTATAAACAATGTGAGAATGTGAGGAGCCCTACAACCCGTGACGTCATGCGCACATCATCTGCTACTTCCGGTAAAGGCAAGGCTTTTTTATTAGCGACCAAAAGTCGCGAACATTATCGTTGATGTTCTCTACTAAATCCTTTCAGCAAAAATATGGCAATATTGCGAAATGATCAAGTATGACACATAGAATGGACCTGCTATCCCCGTTTAAATAAGAAAATCTAATTTCATTAGACCTTTAAGTCTGTTTAGCTGATTGGAGAGCTGTTATCCGCAGCTCGTGGGTCCATGACCATGACTTCTGTTTTGTTTGATCAGCCGTTTTACAGCACTGTTTGGAAACAATTAAGGTATGTAAATAAACATTGACAAAATCTTTTGTGCCGGTATATTTCTGCGGCTTATGCTCGAGTGCGGCTATCAAGAAAAAAACAGTTATTTCTTTTAAAATGTCCTGTGTTATGTATTTCACAATGTACTGCTTTTACATTTCCTGTATTTTATATTATTACTTAAAATTGTTTTATATTTCAATTCTTTTTTGAGTGCTTAGAAAAGCGCTATATCAAATACAATTTATTATTATTATTATGATTATTATTAGATAATGATAAATGTGGTGGGTGCGGCTTAAATGCGCTTTATAGCCCGGAAGTTACGGTATACATTGCATATATTTTTTTAGATGTGTATTTCTTTGCAATATTTACACAACAAATTCAGTATTTATTAAACAAAAGATCATGCCGCTTACCTGCTCCACAGGTGACGCTACATTCCGTCCACGAACCAAACTTCCAGAAGAAAACTGACGCAAAGATGTCGTCTTCAGAAACATTTCGACTGACTGTGTACTCGTACCGCACACCTGGATTGGTCTCCTGAAAAAGGAGCTGCAAAAATGAAAAGCACAATTTCATAAAGAACAGAGGAAGTCCTAGGTCAACATGCAACTTTCTTTCCTAGGACCATACTTTCCAAACTTGAGACCTCCGAATCCGGGGATGGGGTGGGGCTTATTCACCAAGTCAAGTATTTCCTATATATATATATATATACATAAGAGAAATACTTGATTTTCAGTGTTCATTTATGTACACCTATACACACAACACTCATCTACTCATTGTTGAGTTAAGGGTTGAATTGTCCATCCTTGTTCTATTCTCTGTCATTATTTTTCTAACCATGCTGAACATGCTGTATCTTCCTCGTTCTTCTGCTTAGTCTCCTTGTAGTGTGCGCAGTTGTGCACTGCACTCTCTAAAAGCCGTAGATGTTATTGTCACATATGCATGTACAGTAGATGGCAGTATTGTCCTGTTTAAGAGTGTCACAACATTGCTGTTTACGGCAGACAAACTGCTTTACGGTACACAAAAACTTGACTGCTGTTGTTGTGTGTTGTTACCGCACTGGGAGGACGTTATTGAAGCTGCCTAACAATAAACCCACATAAGAAACCAAGAACTCGCCCTCGATCATTCTACAGTTATAACGTCATTGGGCAGGCACGCCTGGCATGCTGTTTATATTGTGGGAAAGCGGACGTGAAAACAGGCTGTCGACACGTCACTCAGGTCCGCACAGAGCTGGAGGGGGCGTGGCCTCCAGCTCCGCCTGAATTTCGGGAAACAAATTGTCCCGGGAGGTTTTCGGGAGAGGCGCTGAATTTCGGGAGTGTCCCGGAAAATCCGTGAGGGTTGTCAAGTATGGCTTAGGACGGTGATGTAAGTTGAGTTTTAATTTACTGATTCCTAAATTAACACCCAAAACACTAACATATGAACAACATAAAAGTACAGTAATAAAAAGATGAAATACAATAAAAACTTTACAAATTTATTAAAAAAAAAACAAGCTCCTTAGTTTTATTTCTGTGGTCGTCTCGCACACTAAATGAAGCATGTCTCAATAATGACACCACTCCACTGCTTCGTATGAATGTCCATTTTATCGAAAAATATTATTTTGTATGTTCTTTATCCATGTTGATGGTCCTAGCATTTGAGAGACTTGGTCCAAGAATAAAGCCAAAAATGATCAGCGTTTCTCCATTTCTGTGCGCATTTTGAAAAATCATATTTTGCCTGTTGAAGACTATGCCTTCTTTTTTTTACATTATTAAGAATGCATGGGTGTGCATTGTCAACATTAAACATCGTAACACAAAACAACGTAAACTTTCAAAATAAGAGTTATGAGACAAAGACATTTCTGCACCATACATGTACCGTATTTTTTGGACTAAAAGCCGCACCGGTATGAACATTTTTACATTTTAGAAGAAAAAAAAAAATATTCATCAATAAGTCGCAGATACATACCGGTACTTTGTTTAATAAGATACTTCAATAAAAATGATTTTGGAATAATTATTACGCACCTTCATTATTTCCAAGCGGTGCCTGTAACACGGCAGTAAAACGGCTGCTCGGACAAAACATAAAAGTAATTAATGTATTTATTCATCCTATATGACAGTGGTTCTCAACCTTTTTTCAGTGATGTACCTCCTGTGAACATTTTTTTAAATACAAGTACCCCCTAATCAGAGCAAAGCATTTTTGGTTGAAAAAAGAGAGATAAAGAAGTAAAATACAGCACTATGTCATCAGTTTCTGATTTATTAAATTGTATAACAGTGCAAAAATATTGCTCATTTGTAGTGGTCTTTCTTGAACTATTTGGAAAAAAATATATTAAAGTCACTAAAAACTTGTTGAAAAATAAACAAGTGATTTAATTATAAATAAAGATTTCTACACATAGAAGTAATCATCAACTTAAAGTGCCGTTGTTGGGGATTGTAATAGAGATCCATCTGGATTCATGAACCTAATTCTAAACATTTCTTGACAAAAAAAGAATATTTTAAACAAATAATATTTATGGAACATGTCTACAAAAAAATCTAGCTGTCAACACTGAATATTGCATTGTTGCATTTCTTTTCACAGTTAATAAACTAACATTCATATTTTGTTGAAGTATTATTCAATAAATATATTTATAAAGGATTATTTAAATGTTGCTTTTTTTAGAATATTCAAAAAAAATCTCACGTACCCATTGGCATACTTTCAAGTACCCCCAGGGGTACGCATACCCCCATTTGAGAACCACTGCTCTATGAGATACAATTTTTTAAATAAGGTTCAAGATGTTTATCAGGATTTCTTTGTACTTTGTAAACACTTTAAATTTGAACAGTTTCTTAAATTGGATAATTTCTGTACATTGTTTGATTTCTTTCATTAATCCAGTCCATAATTTAGCCATTGGCAAAGAAAAATCCAAAGATTAGCCGCAGCTTTGTACAAGCCGCAAGATTTAAAGCTAAAAGGTAGCAGTTCATTGTACCGAACCTACAGTAGCTACATTTTTAAAGAGGGATATCCCAAAAGTACAAAAAATGTATACTACCAAAAACAGGCACAAGGTCATATAAAGCAGTGGTCCCCAACCACCGTGACGTGGCCCAATTGGTACCGGGCCGCAGAATAATTTTTTTTTCATTTTTATTTAAAAAAAAAAAAAAAAAAAAAAAAAATGAAAAAAAAAAAAATTATTAAATCAACACAAAAAACACAATATACACTTACAATTAGTGCACCAACCACAAAAACCTCCCTTTTTCATGACAAAAACGTCCCTTTTTCATGACAAAGAAGAAAAAAAAAGAAAAAAAGATCCCCCCCAGGGCCGTGGGACAAACTATTGAGCGTTGACCGGTCCGCGGATACAAAAAGGTTGGGGACCACTGATATAAAGTACACATTTGTACCATTTTAACCGTACTCTAAGGCACATTAAAAATGTGTTTAGCTCATAGACAAAACTATTGGTAGGATTTTAAATAGGACATACTAATGGCAGTATATCATTAATGATGTTTTTTCTGTTATTGGCGTCCTTGATTATTGCCATAATATCGATTCTAGTAAGTTTTACGCGCCATTTTTTGGATCAAGATCTTTTTGACTATCATATTATTATTATCTTAAATTATGGAGGTTCCTGCTATTTGAAGCACTTTGAGTTTTATATGAGGTTAGGTCGATTGTACTTTTATTGCAACAAATTGATAAGGTACACAAACAGACCTGGACCGGAGGCTACAGAATTGTCTCTAAAAAAAGGTAAACCCCCTAGCAACAAACACTGTACCCATTTTTGTAGACGCTGGAACTGCTTCGTCATTTTTCTAAAACCAAATAACTGACTTCACCAATGTTCCCTCTAATTCTTCATGTGTGTGAGCAAACGCAAAAACTCCCTGAGCATTCATCGGCGAACATGTGAGCAATTTCAGACGTGCACACTATGGCCACACAAGCAGCACATCTGTCCCAAAGCTGACTTAATAACCAGTCTAATGTTTTATTTTAATAATCAAATGACAGCAGTCATTTTCCAGGACATTTTTTTCCAATATAAGTGAATTGAACCACTTAAATAACTATAAGAAATACAATCTTTTTTTTCATGAGCTGTGTAATATAGTATTTTAGACCAGTAGTTCTCAAATGGGGGTACGTGTACCCTTGGGGGTACTTGAAGGTATGCCAAGGGGTACGTGAGATTTTTCAAAAATATTCTAAAAATAGCAACAATTCAAAAATCCTTTATAAATATATTTATTGAATAATACTTCAACACAATACGAATGTACAGTAAGTTCATAAACTGTGAAAAAAAATGCAACAATGCAAAATTCAGTGTTGACAGCTAGATTTTTTTGTGGACATGTTCCATAAATATTGATGTTAAAGATTTCTTTTTTGTGAAGAAATGTTTAGAATGAAGTTGATGAATCCAGACGGATCTCTATTACAATCCCCAAAGAGGGCACTTTAAATTGATGATTTTTTCTATGTGTACAAATATTTATTTATAATTGAATCACTTGTTTATTTTTCAACAAGTTTTTAGTTATTTTTATACATTTTTTTCCAAATAGTTCAAGAAAGACCACTACAAATGAGCAATATTTTGCACTGTTATACAATTTAAAAAATCAGAAAGTGATGACATAGTGCCTTATTTTACTTCTTTATATCTTTTTTTCAACCAAAAATGCTTTGTTCTGATTAGGGGGTACTTGAATTAAAAACATGTTCACAGGGGGTACATCACTGAAAAAAGGTTGAGAACCACTGTTTTAGGCCTAGGTGAGGGTCCAGCTTTGGAAATAATTTGTACCCCTTTCAGAGATCACATTTAGTCATGCTTAATATATCTTTTTGTTAGCATTTCTCTAGTCTAGTGACAGCATTCCATGATTAATATTCATAAAAAAAATGTACATTCTTAATAAATGACAGTAGAATAAGCACACCTGTTTGGGGAGTCATAGTGTAACGATCTGGAATTGACACTTTGTGTGGTGTTGGAGTTATCCGACTTTTTGTGTGGCCATAAATGCATCGCTGGCGAAGTGCCTTGACTGCGTGCGTTGGAGCAAGTAAGAGAAAGAGAGAGAACGGCTGCTGTCGATATGACAGATGACAAAGAGTTGGTTTAAACCTGGTTTGTACGGCAGACAATGACCAGTTTTGCGAGATCGAAGTTGTTTTTTTTACTATGTTTCTGTTGTGGTTACGGCCGACAAACAGTTTTTTGTAATGGATGGAATTCCTGCCCTCTTTAAAGCGTCTCTAGAGACTTAATAACTTAACAGTGTTGACGAATATTGTTCTCCCCACTTGCCGTCACATGTTACTCACAGTTGCATTGCAAAATCATACAGAACAAATTGTTATCTGTGTTTATTTTGTTTATAGTTCAGATGGGATTTGACTTTGTGCGCAGCATAGATTTGCCTTCCCCAGAGGGCGTGTGAGCAATGCGCAATTGCGCACCTTAGAGGGAACGTTTGTCTTCACCCTTCTTCTATGTTTTAGAAATAAAACATTACACTATACTGGTTTTCTACAGGTGTCAAACCAACAAAAAATCA
Organism: Nerophis ophidion; assembly: GCF_033978795.1. NCBI lineage: Eukaryota > Metazoa > Chordata > Actinopteri > Syngnathiformes > Syngnathidae > Nerophis > Nerophis ophidion. Next base: position 14,762,716 of record NC_084635.1, read on the forward strand.
CTTTTAATCCCACCTGAATCCACAGTGGCTCCATGGTGGGTCCAGGTGAAGTCAGGTTCTCCAGATGTCCTGTCCGTTCATAGGTGAATACGGTCCCCGCAGCCTTGTACTCTCCATTCCACTGAATAGTCCAGCCACCGTTCAGATAGTACTTGTTGGGATTGTCACTACGGAGAGCCAGGAAATTTCCAGCTTCTGCCATCTCCTCAATCCTGATGTCCCAAGATCCCTCTGGGATTAGTCCAATGTCAACGTAGCCTAAACGACAGCACAGCTCATCTAAGTGACAATGCTTGAGTTGTCACATTTAAAGTACACATTGTGGATCTGATTCATTGGCGGTCTGTATTAGGAACAAGAAATAATATAGAATGGTTTTCTTGAAGGGGGACCAACGATGACTTTAATCTTTTCTGACTTATAAATGTTGTTACAACGTTGGATACTCAAACAATGCCAAACCATCAAATCATATGGTTATTGCATTTTAGCCCGACCATGCCCGCAAGACAGTTTTGGAGGCCTCTGTTCACGGGGTTTTGCAACCTGGCTACGTTGTGATGTCACAGAAAGGTGGACATATTTATTTACACATTCAATCAAACTTCTAAGGTAATGAGTAAACACAAAAAAAAGCAGGATAAAGTATTATTTTCATCTCACGCTTAAGTTCATTTTCGATTGTTTTTGACTCGAAGGGCCAGATTAGGTTAAAATAATTAGCTAAATGTATGTATGTGTATATATATATATATATATAAACATATATACACACACACAATTATATATATATATATATATATATATATATACACACACGCACACACACACATACATATATACATATACATATATATATATATATATATATATATATATATATATATACATACATTTATGAATACAAACCCGTTTCCATATGAGTTCGGAAATTGTGTTAGATGTGAAGATAAAAGGAATACAATGATTTGCAAATCCTTTTCAACCCATATTCAATTGAATGCACTACAAAGACAACATATTTGATGTTCAAAATCATAAACTTTTTTTTTTTTTTCCAAATTATATTCAACTTAGAATTTCATGGCTGCAACACGTGCCAAAGTAGTTGGGAAAGGGCATGTTCACCACTGTGTTACATCACCTTTTCTTTTAACAACACTCAATAAACGTTTGGGAACTGAGGAAACTAATTGTTGAAGCTTTGAAAACGGAATTCTTTACCATTCTTGTTTTATGTAGAGCTTTAGTCGTTCAACAGTCCGTGGTCTCCGCTGTCGTATTTTACGCTTCACAAAGCGCCAAGCATTTTTGATGGGAGACAGGTCCGGACTGCAGGCGGGCCAGGAAAGTATCCGCACTCTTTTTTTTACAAAGCCACGCTGTTGTAACACTTGTCTTGCAGAAATAAGCAGGGGTGTCCATGAATTGCTCCAAAACCTGTATGGACCTTTCAGCATTAATGGTGCCTTCACAGATGTGTAAGTTACCCATGCCTTGGGCTCTAATGCACCCCCATACCATCACACATGCTGGCTTTTGAAATTTGCGCCAATAACAATCCGAATGGTTATTTTCCTCTTTGTTCTTGAGGACACCACATACTCTGTTTCCAAATAAAATTCTAAATGTGGACTCGTCAGACCACAGAACACCTTTCTACTTTGCATCAGTCCATCTTAGATGAGCTCGGGCCCAGCCAAGCCCGCGGCGTTTCAGGATATTGTTGATAAATTGGTTTGGCTTTGCATAGTACAGATGTAGCAACCAACTGTAGTTACTGACAGTGGTTTTATGAAGTGTTCCTGAGCCCATGTGGTGATATCCTTTACACATTGATGTCGGTTTTTGATGCAGTACCGCCTGATGGATCAAAAGTCCATAATATCATGGCTTACATGCAGTGATTTCTCCAGATTCTCTGAACTTTTTGATGATTTTACGGACCGTAGATGGTAAAATCCCTTAATTCCTTGCAATAGCTCGTTGAGAAATGTTGTTCTAAAACTGTTCGACAATTTTCTTACAAAGTGGTGACCCTCACCTCATCCTTGTTTGTGAATTACTTAGCATTTCATGGAAGCTGCTTTTGTACCCAATCATGGCACTGAACTGTTCCCAATTAGCCTGCACACCTGGGGGATGTTCCATATAAGTGTTTGATGAGCATTTCCCAACTTTATCAGTATTTATTGCCACCTTTCCCAAGTTCTCTGTCACATGTTACTGGCATCAAATTCTAAAGTTAATGATTATTTGCAAAAAAAAACA